>NC_046661.1:96684223-96697455 GCF_010883055.1 Belonocnema kinseyi
TAGCAGATAGATATATAAATAGAATCGCCGAAGTGCTCCGACCGGCAATCGTGCACCTTCGAGTTTTCAAATTCAGAAGAGAAGAAATGGGTTGCGCGCGCAACTCAGTCATTTACAGCGTCTCCTACTATATTCACACGGATATAGCCCTGTCATAGGATTGGACCACATCTCGTTTCAGATCTGGGATCACTGCTGTACGAGTACCGAAACGTTGGTAATGCAAATTTATCTATTTATTTTTTTATTTTTATTTTATTGTAATTTGATGGTAATAAAAATAAAGAAAGACGAGAGAAAGAAAAAGAGAAGGAAGAGGATGTGGTTAGCTGCCTTCTCATTTTTCTTTCCTCTTTTTTATTTTTTTCCGAAAATTTTATTTTATTCTTTTTGTTTTTTTCAGATTACAATAGGATTTTTGGTTTTGTTTTATTCGTTATAGTCCAAATTTGGTCGTTGAATTCTTGTTTTGTTTAACAGGATTTTGCATCATGAAAATTTGTTGTCTGGTATAATTTATTTTATTTTATAACAAAATTTTTTTAAACAAAGGCATAGTTTAGGCATTTATTATTTGAAAGTAATAGTTTTTCTTTGGTAGTAACTTTAAATTATATTCGTGGAGATACAGTCGAACCTCGGACACTGTAACTTTGGACACTGTCACACCTCGGACACACACATCTCTGTTCTTAACATTATTGAGGTAAGTGAAAACATCTTATGGGACTCGTTTTGTATAGTAAGGATTTCTTACAAAGATAGATAAGGATTTCTTACAAATAGCATTCAATTAGCTATTTAAATTTTTTTTAAAGTTATCTGCTATATCATCAGAGATTGTACCTTACTGGCAGTAGATCAACCCTCCAAACCATGAAGGCAGAAAATCTACACAATATCGATCAAGTTAAGAATCTTCAATAACAGAAAATGCTTAACGTCTTAATAAGACTAGATGGAAAATAATATTTTTAAATTAAAATTATTTCTTGAAAAAAAGATCCTACTCCACCTTCACTCCACTGGGAATCCATTCACTCCCAATGGAGTGAAGATGGAGTAGGATCTTTTTTTCAAGAAATAATTTTAATTCAATTAGCTTTAGTACATAGTATAATATTTATTTTAAAAAGAAATCAGTGAAAGGAACAATGTTTATTTATGTTATACATAACCTAAAAAAACCTTGTTAAGTCGAGCTATGCTGGCATATTTTGCTTTTCTGGCTAGTGGATTACCAAAAAAGTGCAGTACTCCAGAGAATGCAAGATGGTGAGACTGTGTCTAAGTTATCTCAAAAATTCGAGATTTCTAGAACAACCGTTCGTCGCTTGAAAATGTTAAGTCAAATTAGTACTCCTGCGATGGGTGGAAACACTTCAATAAGAAAAAAAAAACAAATCAGCCTAACATTACATTCTCGACAATCTTTAATTACAGATTTTCAAACTGGCTTAAAAGTAGGTGACTTATGTATGAAATACAAAGCTTGTGAAACTACGGTTCCTAGAATAATAAAGAAATAAACAAATTTTCTTAAACGAATTGATGTTATACAAAAAAAAACTATGGATCTCTTAAGGTCATGTGATGAGAGGGTCACATGACCATACCTGGTCTTCAATTTTTCTTTCCCAACTTACGTCTAAACGAAATGAGGTATCGCTCTGAAAGTTTGGGAAATGAAAGAGGAGGTAATAAAGTCCCCATCTCTGCTTTGTTCCGGTGGAAATTTTGAGAAAAAATTTTTATTGAAGAAAATACCAGTGGAAGTTTTCTTTCCCAACTTACGTCCACACGGAATGAGATATCGTATTAAAAATTTGGCACGATAAATAGAAGGCATGCAAGAATATGTCTCTGGTCCTAAATAATTAGAATACTGAAAAAAGTTACTATTTTGGAGAAATACCGACCATGCTGTCGTCAAACCCTGCAAGCAATTTGCAATATTGTCAATGGGCTAGTTATGAGGTTTATATTGATCAAAGTGGGGCAAAACAACAAAAATCGCTCGCGAATATTATACACAAATAATCCGACAACTAATGTTTGCACTTTTGATGCAAATAAACAAATTGAAATCATTAAATGGCACGTCTCTGACATATATATATCAGCTGTTTCAGAGCAGCACTAGCGCAGCGAGTAGGCAATTTCGAACTTCTACGGGTCTGTGGGTAAAACAGATTGCATGATTACCGACAGAGAAAGTGAGAAGTCAAACTTCTGCTGTAAAGACTGCATACGTCCGTCGATAATAATTATTTTCATAAATAAACTTTTTTCTTCCACCAACTCTTTGTAAGGCCACAAACGACCCTTTAATATTTATGAACATTTCCCGAAAAAATTTACGCGTTATTCAAACTTTTGTTTTTCGATATGGATGAAAAAATTACGTGTTTAAAATGTGTATTTCGTGTTTAAAAATTCTGTCCCTGTAATTGATATTCAAAAATTCAGAAAAGAATCAATCTCTCTTTTGCTTAGAAAAATATTTTATATTTTTCAATGCTTATTATCTGATACGATAAAAATGTCCATTTGTTGTAGGAATAAATGAAGCGATTAAATATATATAAGAGTACAAATTGTAGTTTGCAAACAGTTATAAATAAAATTGTCCTATTTAAAACGCGCAGCTTATTTACATTTTTTTAAATTTAGTGATCTAAATGTAAGTCAGTTTTTCTTAAATAATTATTTCTCAGCAATTTTTCATAACTGAACCCCACTACTAATATAATTTGACGGCGTTAAGAAAAAAAAGCAATTACTTTCTGCCCATAAGCTGCCAAACTATGAATTTTTAAATAAAATTTGCTTATAAAATAAATAAATAATATAGATTGCCAATTCTTCGTCCCTAAACATCACTACTTATGTAATTCGAAGACGATTATAGAAAAAAGCAATTATCTTCTCTCTAGAAATGAACAAACTATGCATTGGTTTGTAAAATTTGTTTATAAAATAAACAAATAATATCTAATGCCCACTTTTTATCACCGAGTATTACCGCTAATATAGTTTAAAGGTACTAAGCATTTTTTTATAGAATTTGTTTATAAAATATAACAAATTATACCAAACAACAAATATTTATGACCAAATGTGATCGTTTTAATTAAACTGAGCAAATTCAATTTACAAATATACTTTGCAATCCAAATTTCCACGATGTGAATATTTTGTTAATATAATTTGTTTATAAGAATTAGATTAGATATTCTGTTAAGAATGGGATTATTCAAGTTATTTATTTGAAGATAAATAATAATAAGAATTAAAAAATTTTTTATTTTCGCTCTTTGTTTATTTCTGTAAAACATAGATAATGATAAAATTCTAAACCAAATTTAAAAATTGTTTAAGAATGGTAGGTTGTAGGTCATTTTGAATAGTATATTTTCGATTCAGTCCATGCATACTAATGGCCACAGAACGCGGCATCGTTCAGTGAATATATTCATTGAATATATTTGCTTCTATTTAACCTGGCTGTAAGAACGGATGTTATTTTAAATCATTAGTTCATCACCGATAGTGATTGAGTCGACATTTGAAAAATATTTTCATTATTCTGTTATTATATTATTTTAACATTATTTATAGCATTCCCGAACACAAAAGTTTTCTTTTCAAAAGAAAAACAGAACCTAATTCAACATTTTCAGAGTTCAGCACGAGGTTGAGATTCAGGTAAATTTTTCTTCATGTATAGTAGTACTCAGATTCATTTCAATAAATCTAGATTAAGGCCATGAGATGAGTAACTCTCATGACCAGATTTCTACCTTGCCGAAACTTTTTTTTATTCCCTAACTTACTTTCACACAAAGCGCCACATCGAGATAAAAATTTGGGATACTAAATAAGAAGCACTAAGAAAGATGGGACTCGTCCTAAGTGTTTATAATTATAAAAAGTTTTTTATAGATAATTTTTGTTAGCTTTTATACAATAACAGAGAAACTCTTCTATAGCACCGATTTTGGGGCTAACGGTGGGTGGGAACTAACTCATTATAGCCCGATCCGATTTTGTTCGCTTGCGCCTGCATGCTCGCCTGAGTGACAGCCGCAGATTCCGCGCACTTCCTGTTCCACCTACCCGCGGCGCGGCATAAATTCTCGAAAGGGCTATAGAAGAGAGGGCTATTGAAGGGTTTCACTGTATTAAAATTTAGGACAGGACCCATCTTTCTTAGTGCTTCTCATTTATTATCCTAAATTTTCAACTCAATTTGACGCTTCATATGGAAATAAGTATGGAAATAAAGAAATTCTCGGTAAGGTAGGAATCTGGTCACGTGGCCCTCTGGTCACATAGCCTTAAAGAATTTTCTTTTTCAGAAAATGTTATCGATATTAGCATATATTTTCGTGACTACTGCAGTAATACTTTCTACTCTTTCCTACTTTTTCGAAAACCGAGAACTGAAAAAAAGAGTAGCACATTTTCCTGGGCCGAAGTCTTACCCTCTTATAGGATCAGCTTACGTTTTTTACGGGGACCCCAGATGTAAGTGGTATTTTTTCACGATTGCACGTAAGTTTCAGAATCAAATCAGGAAAGAAAATAATGATTTTTAATGTATTCGCATATTAGGGGCCTTACTTTAATTAAAAACGGATTATAGACCCTCTCTAAGAGTCCTCCCCTCACTCCTCCTGTAAGAAACTTTCACGAAATATCCCCCCCCCCTTCTTTTCCTGTACGTAATTTTTTATGTCTAGAATTTTTTTGCAATTTTGTAATTGGTTTCAACGAGAAAAATGTCTTTTCTTCTCTAAAAGATAGCTTTTTAACCAAGTTTTAACAAAGCAATTCACGACATAAAAAGTGTCATAGTTTATATTTCAATAAAAAAAATAAATTTATACACAAAAAAAGAATTTTAAGACCAAAAAGAAGAAATTTTTCCCAAAAAAGAGATTTTTCACTCAAGATAGAAATAAAATATTATCTAAATTGTTGAACCTTTGAACCTAACAAATTTTCTCCAAACATTGAATTTTCAAACGAAAAATATGACTTTTTGTCAAAAAAAATCATTTTATTCGATACCGATGCATTTTTACCCAAAAAAATGAAATTTTAAACCAAGAAAATGATTTTAGTTCACCAAAAAAGGAGGATTTTTAAATAAAAAAGATCAATCTTAAAAAAATTTGAAAAGATATATTTTTAGTTAAAATATTAATTTTAAACAAAAAAGAGGCTTTTGTACTTAACAGTTAAATTTGGAAACCAAGCCATAAGCTTTCAATTCAAAAACTGTTTAACTGTGTAGATTAGCTTTTACCAAAGTAGTAAAATTTTTAGTTAAAAAGATTAATAAATTGAATTTCCAACCAAATAGAGCAAGTTTCAACTAAAAATATGAATATTAAGCAAAAAAAAAGGATTTTTTAACACAGTGATTCAACGAAACCTTTCGAACAATATAGTTAAATACTTAAGTAATTGGAAAATTCCCGAGAAAAAATGTCCAAAGTAAAAAATCCCCGAATTATAGAATTTTTGAATTCAAACCATAAAATAATAAATTTTTGATAAATGTTATTTATTTAAAAATACACTCTGAATATTTCCCCGTCACCGAAAGGGGTTCCACGGTTGTGGGATATTCGCTTGATATCTGCTTTTTCGAAACAAATCGAGAAACAGCTAAAAAATGAGAGTAAAGTGGTTAACCAAACTACATGAATGGAGACCAGTCCCATGCATCGCCCCCACTTTTATGTTTTCTTACGATCCGGAGGGGAATTGTCGGGTAAACTAATCCAACAGATGGCGCCACAAAATGTAGGATAGTCTTTTTCATTGAATTGCTGTAAGAAAAAGCAAAAATAATTAAAAACTTGATGCTATTTGCAAATAAACAAAAAAAAAGATGGAAAAATAAGTTTAACTATTACTAATTATTAAAAAAAAGAAAAAGTCATGAAAATATGTAGTTTAATAAGAATAAAATTTAATTTTGAGATACGTTTTGAAAGCAGATCGAACTTTATATTTTTGTGATTTATTTTCCTCATATTATTGATTGTATTATTTGTTAAAGTAAAAAAAAAATATTTTTTGTTAAAATTATTAATGTAACTAATGAAAAAATGAATAATATTAAAAAGCTCAATGACAAAAATATTTAAAACATATACATGATCAGAAGAATTAATAAAAAATATATGACGTATATTGTATATTGAGGGAATAATTTGGTAAAAAGTCAATGAAAAGACTAATAAATGAGAAATTTTATTTAATATTATTTTATATAATGTATATGTTTATTTAAATTGAACCGAATATCATATATACATTTATACAGTGCATTTATTTGTTGCTTAATCTTGAAAGCTTTTTTCTCGCTGCATTCAACGCCTAATAATTTTATTTAAAAATTTTAAATTAGGAGAGATTCTGAATTAAATAGTTAATTATATTATTGCAAACTTCATTTCTAAAATGAACGGACTATAAACTATTAAACTCTATATAAAAACTTACCGTACTAATGGCGGACAGTAGGAGGAAATTCACTTTTTTGTTCAACTTGACCCTCCGAACTTTTGTCTTCTCTATTTGTTTATTAATAATTTTTCTATTTAAAACATGGAAAAATTGAAATTTTGTGCATAAACATTTTTTACCCTTTGATAACTGATCAGAAAACTTTATATTGTCTAAAATGAATGTTTAGGAACTCAAAAAATACAAACAATTTGTTTATCATTCCATTTATTTGCTGCAAACAAATTTGATAAACAAATTAACGAATATTATAATTTAAAATATTATAATTTGAGATTTTTTCAAATTTTTGTCCTTTCGCAAAGAAAAATTTTTTTACGCTGGAAATATTTTAAGCTGTTTGGCGAATAACTGCTAGTCACAAAAATATTTGAGAAGTTAACCATAACCATTGTTATGAATAATTTTTGTGACAATATATTCAAAATGTAAGGTTTTATCCAAATTTTAATTTTCCTTAATCGCTACAATGGCTACGGATATTACTAAAAAATGTATCTTTGATGATATTTTGTGGAATATAACAATTTACATGCTTATAAACAATTTACATAAAAATGTCCCAATGTTGGCAGTTTCACTTGGAAAAAGTCGGGTTTTCAATCGTAATAGATTGGAAATGAATCATAACACTGCATCCTAGGATTCACTCAATACAAAATCTTTTGACAATAACCCACCGACTTGGCCGTCAAAGAAAATTTAAACTTGGTAAAATTTTAAGTTTAAAAGTTTGTCACGAGAATTGTTACATTTTTCTACATTAAAAAATCATTCCAAGTTAACGAAACATTCAATTTTCCTCAATTAAAATAAATTCTAAAATTTTCATAAATTCTCAGAGCATTTATTTCTCGGTTATATTCTCGGTAATATTCTTATTCTCGTTACCGTTCTCAAAATTAGATAACCGGCTCAGAAATCTAATCACATGCTCTTAAGGGGATCACCCCGTCTGTCCGGTCAAAAACAAAGATTTTTTTATTGACTAAATTTATTTCTACACATGTGTAGAATATGCTAATGAAGTGATATTCCAATATTCGAAGTCGTTGGAAAGTTAGAGTTGTTAGAACGACTAGGTGTACTTCATTGTTCAAATCATTCTTGAACTTTTAAACACGTTTTTCTTGAAACCACTTTTTTCGGATTGGCCGGCATGATATCTCAAAAAGGGTTTGAGCAATTGCTTTGAAATTTGGTAGGGTAGATTCAGCATATATGTACGCATTACCTAAATAAGGATCATTGAAAAATTCCAAGTTGTTTTTGTTTTTCGTAAGAAAATAATCGACAAAAATCATGAAATTTGAAGAGAAAAAATTCAAAAACGTCTCAATTACTCAATTTATAATATTTAAAAATATCCTAGTTTAAGATATGGTCACAGCTTCACGGACTAAAATGCGGTTCAGTTTTTTAATTTAAACTAATCCGTTCGCCCGAAATAATGCTGGCCATAGACGCACTTTTTTGACATATGTGTTATCAGAGTGGCGTCACACGCATTTTAATATAGATTTTAGGTTCAAACCTGCACAATTTACTGTTTAAATGTAAATAAATATATAGTAAGAAGTTCAAAGTTGTATATTGTTATCGTTGATCAAAAAAAAATCCCAATGAAAGGTAAAAAAACGGGCCGCCGCACCTGGTAACCCCCTTAAGTGTGAACTAATGAACACAGGTTGGCGTCGAAGGGAATCATTGAATCATGGGACGGAACCACGAAGTAGTATAAGGAGACCCCACTCTCGGAAAACTTGGACGCGTGGATACGGATTTAGTTAGTTTGCATCGCTCGTAGCGCCTCTTGCGGAAAAATGAGAAAATCTTAAATTTTCCCAATACAGCAGTTGTGTCATCATTGCAACTGATAAACAAAAACAAAGACAGCGGCACTTTTAATAATTTACATTCGAAATTTCTTTGATTTGGCACATTTAAAATGGAAGACATGACATTTGATGTCCAAAATCATCCAAATGACTCGTTAGAGCATAACATGTGACATTTCTCAAGCCTGTCTCCATTTTCTTTAAGAACATCTTACTTCTATCATAGTCCATTTATTTTGACGAGGAAATCGACAAAACGATGGCAAGAATGTACGTTGTTTGTTTACAACCGGCTTAATACGGACGCCGCCATTTGCAAAACTTGTATTTCAACGCTAGAAAAATTCAACGCAAGAAGCGCTTCGAGCAATGCAAAGTAACTAAATCCGAATATACGCGTCCACCCACGGAGAGCAGGTAGGTGGAAGTGAGTGAACAGTGGAATTGGCGGGCAGAAGTTGCGGGATTCGCAAGTTCAGTAGAAGACTAAAGTTTAGTATCCTTATCACTTTCCACTATTATTGAACACGTCACTTTTTGTAATAACAATGGCCTCGTTACTGCAGCAGCAATTAAAATCTTCTTATCCTGTACTTGCATTTTTTAAACTTTTTTTAACGTAACCTCAATTATCTTTCACCAAACATTACGCGCGAAACATAAACCCAACGCACACTCGAAACCGATCACAATGTGCCCACTTCCATGAATTTAGAGGGGGTACTTATCTACTGTGGCAAAATGCAAGATTAGCGCCACCTAGGGGACTTAGCAAGAATTATTGTCTACAGCAATGACCAGCCCCTTTTCTTCTGACCTTCATTTCTAGGTTACGTTAAGTTCTCTTTCTGAATTAAATACATGACTGATAATAACGAATAAAACAAACCAAAAATTGAACAAAATAGAATCTATCATCGATCAAATGCAATCCAATGTTTAAGTATGTTGCAATCGATCTATCCAGCACACTTTAAAATTTGATTGTTCGTTCTATAATAGAACGATTCCAACATACTTTAACATTTGATTGCATTTGATCGATGATCGATTTGATTTGGTTCAATTTTTAGTTTGTGTTATCGGTGAAAATCCATTGTGAATCCAAGTTCATTACACAAAAAAATATAATTCTTGCAGCTACAGTGAACTTGAGCAGACGTAAGCAGACGACAGAACTTCTATTGTCTGCTCAAGTTCATTTTTAATTCTGAACTCACACGAACGCCATCTAGGAGACGTAGCAATTACTACAATTCTTTCGCCACTTTTCCTCTAGGAGGGGGCACACCGGAAACCGTTCATTCTACCGTTCTACTTTCACTTCGCCCTAGTAAACTCCGTTCATTTCTTTGCTTCACCCACCAATTCACCTGGGTGGTCGCCTGGAACGCACTCTTGAGATAACAAGAATGACTGAAAAATTGGGCGCGACGTTACAATTTAAATGTATATTTGCTCCAATTCGAGATTTATAGAACTGAATTAGAATTAAATAAAATATTTTTGCATTAAGATTAAGATTACAGTTCATTTTTTAATACCAAAATATAAATTTTAAACAAAAAGTAAATATTCCTGGAAATAATTCAATTTTCAACTGTACACTTGCATTTCTATTCAAGAAAGATAGAAATTTTTCTAAAACAGATGAACACCGAACTCCCAACACCGAAATAATAATTGTAAATAATAAGTTAATTTTTTGATAAATAGTCGAACACAAGTAATAATAAAAAGCAAAATTTACGTTCACTTATAATTATGGTAATTTGAAATTATTTTTAGATGTTTTAAACAGAATAACGAATATCTTCACGACTTATCCCTCTCCTTTTAAATTGGAAGTTGGACCTAAAATTTACATTGGCACTTCAGACCCAAAACAAATTAAGGTAAGAGATTAAAAATTTAAGTAAATATTATTCAAGAAAGTACCCTTTTTATAATTTTGGATTTAAAGAATATTCTTATGAGCCCAAAAGCTCTGGAAAAGGACGATTTTTATCGATTCAGTCAATCTTGGGTAGGAAACGGATTGCTCACAGCACCAGGTAAAAAAATTTCTATGTACAGTAGAACCTCGCTTATCCGAGCCCGCTTTATCCGAGTTCGCGATTATCCGAAGTTGAAATAAAAATACTTGACCCAGTCTTATCCAAGCTGAAGAGCACGAGTAGTCCGTATTATTCGAGCCTTATGCATTATTTGTACATTTGAACTTATCTTAATAAACCAGATCAGATCTTCATAAACCTCTGCTCTGATTGGTTAATAATATAAATTCTCTTTACATTAAGAACTGTGTGGAACGCTCTTAAATAAAGATACATTATGGCATATGTAATATGAACTATTTAGAAGATTATTTTAAACATGAAATTGTAAAAATTGAATATTTGTATGAGTATACTTTCAGATTATTATACTGATTTTGTTCTTTTTATGTAAAATTCCTTTTTATCTGAATTTTCCGATTATCCAAGTTGCGATTGGTTCTCAATAGCTCGGATAAGAGAGGTTCTACTGTAGTTTTGTAAACAATATAAAAAAATCTTCTTGCAATTTTTATTACCATTTTTTAATTCGTTTAGCTTCAATATGGCGTGTTCATCGAAAATTAATTCAACCAGCTTTCAATATAAAAGTTCTCGAATCATTCGTTGAAGTATTTCAAAAACAGGCGACTATTATGGCGAATGAAATGTCGGCCGAAGTTGACGGAAAGGAATTTAAAACTATTCACTACCTTTCATCTTGTACTTTAAACGTCATTTGTGGTAGGCACAATTTTATATTATGAATTATAAAAAGCTGATGGTTTTTAGATTTCAAAATTTTTTATTAGAAAGTGCCATGGGTGTTTCAATAATCTCTGAAGAAGAAAAGAAAAAAGGATATTTAGAAGAATCCGAAAGGTATTAGTTTCAAATAATTTTTAATATAAATATTAATATTCCTTTTTTTACAGAGCAATTATCGCGTTATCTCAAAGGGGATTCAAAGTTTGGTTACATCCAGACATATTTTTCAATTTGACTAAAACATCGAAAATGTACTATAAGTCGGTTGCGTACTTGCAAAGTATTACCAATTATGTACGTATAATTAAAATTTTTCTTAAAATAACGTATTACATTTAAATATTTTTACAGATTATTCGAAGAAGGCGAAGCGAAATAGAAAAAGAATCAGTTACAAGTAAATAAAATTTTTCACCTCGAAATAAATTTTCTCCAGAATTTTTATTCTTAGAATTGCGATTTTTCAGGTACATTTTTAGGACAAAGGAAACCCTTTTTAGATTTATTGTTGGAGTTGTCTGACAATGAAAAAAAATTGTCCAATGAAGAAATTCGAGAGGAAGTTGATACAATGTTGTTTGGAGTAATTTTTATCTTACATTAAAAATTGAAAACTGTATAAAATATATGCCTCTTCATATTCAAGCTGCATTATCTGACGTACACTAAGAGATCTTCCATTTGGATAAATAAGAACAAAGAATAAAAATGTAGTATACTCGTTATCAAACACGGAAAAATATTGGAATATTCGAGTTATTCATATTAAAGTACTGAAATTTGACATTTCTATAATAGTCTTTAATAAGCTTCAGTCGAAAAATTATTATTTTGAATACGAAATGTTGTGAATCTGTATTTGAAAGATTAATCGTACTAACGCACGCCTGGAATCTGCGGCCGATTATAGAAATTCAAACTCAAGTCTCGATTTTTCGTGTAGTACCTTTTCATTATGTTCCCGAGTGTGTCCGAGCAAATCTCGAATTTTGTCGATTGCGTTCATGCCACAATTGAAACTACCCAGTGGGCACAAAATTTGGCGGCGTCTTCACGACATCGTTACGACATCTTTACGAGAACTTTAGGACATCCTATGTCCATGTCGTTTCGGTGTCTTTGCGATATCGTAAAGACATGGTCAGATCATACGACCATGTTTTGATATTATAGGATACTAAGGTTTCAAACGTTTCTATCATTTATTCAAATGGAAAGTCTCTCAGTCTAAAAATAGGGCAAGTTGCGGTAGTACGATTGAAAATAAATTTAAAATAATAAAAGTATTCTTATTTTGCAGGGACATGACACCACAGCAACCATTATATCTTTTGTTTTACTTATGTTAGCTTTACATCCTGATATACAGGTGATAATAATTTAGGTTATAGGGAAAAGGGTCCGTACTTAAATTACGAAAAGGATTATAGGCCCTCTCTAAGACCCCCCTCTCCCTCGTGATGCCGTCTAAGACGAGAAATACCGAGCCTGGCTCGCTTTTGTCTCGTTCATTCCTCGGTTCCGTCTCGTTTTCCCGGGCCCTATCCTCGGTTCGTCTCGGTAATTTTTTCCTCGTCCCGTCTCATCCTTACTCGGTCTCGCCTCGGTTTTTTCCTGGAATGGAACAGATATGCGCTTGTCGATATGTTTTCAAGTTATGTAGAGTTAAAATAATTTAACACTAATATAATTTTTTATTTTTCAAAGTACAATTTCAAATATATTTGTCGGGACATTTGTAAAATCGAATGTGTGTAATGTACATAGTCTATTTTATAATTCACTCCTGTGAAATTCATGTGTCTTTATTCGTATATCCATGTATGTATAGTCTTATATTCATGTACATAAAAATGTTTATAATTTTGAAATACATTATTACTGTCAATTTTGCTTCGGGGACCCTCATAAACGTTCATATCTGAAAGTACGGCAAAGTCGGGATAAAATTGTGGGTCCGGATGCAATAAGGGCACATAAAATTTTTTCGTGCGAAAACGAAGTCCCCTGGAGGCTTTAGAAAAAATTTTCGAATTTTAATTTT
>NC_046661.1:96697555-96723816 GCF_010883055.1 Belonocnema kinseyi
TGAATCGAAGGATACCCTAAGGTATATTTTCTGAAAATTTTATTCAAAAATTCCAAAAACTGACGTACAGAGCACGAGTTGAAGTGAAAAACGGATTAAAAAAAAATTTTATGTGCCATTATTGCATCCGGACCCACAATTAAAAAAGTTTATTCGCAGAGTTTTGTAAAAATCGTAAATGTTGTTTTGGTTTATTAGTGCCCATAATGAGACCAATTTTAAAAATATTGCAAATTTTTTATTTGAGTTTATATGTAAACAACTAAACTTGTCATTTTTAATGTTTTGATCTTCTCAATTTTTTTTGGAAGTGCATTTTGAAGATAAAAAAGTTTTTCTAGGGTGAAACAAATTATTTGTAGAGCTCCTAAACCTTTTTTTATTCAGGCCCATATAAAAAATTCAATTTCCACTATATAAACATAAAGAAAAAGTCTGAAAAAAATTAGGAAATGAGACATTTTAAAAGTTACAGTACATTTTTATATTATAAATATTAAATTATGTAGATTGATGTCACGATGCCGAAACGTGATGTTTATTAATTACAATAAATTGTAGAATCTTTTTGATACAAAATTAAATAACTAGGAAATCAAATGTGAAAATTACTGCGATGTGGGTTGTCTTCTTGATCTTGTTGCTGCTGTCAACTTCTGTACGCTGTCTTGTGCTATAATAGCGCTCTTTGTAAATTTTTTCAAACTTCTCTACAGTGAATTTTTCTATTTCCATTCCCTAAGAAGTTAATTGAAATGTTTCAACTTTGTGACAAGGATCCAGAATTAAGACGATACAGTATATCCAGTTCGTCTTTCGATAATGTTTTAAAATTTTGTCAACTGCTGCCTTCAATGCCTTAGCTAGAATTTCATCTACTGAAGTTCTCTCATCTTCATCTTTGTTGCATAAGTTTAACTTACCAGACTCTAGTTTGTCCAATAACAAATTAAAGGCAATTATTGCGGAAGGGTGGGTGACATATTTATCTCCTCCCAGATAAGTTGAGACATATTCAAAGTTACCCAGTGGGCACAAAATTTGGCGAGGTCTTCACGACATCGTTACGACATCTTTACGACAACTTTACGACATCCTATATCTATGTCGTTTTAGTGTCTTTGCGATATCGTAAAGACGCCTTGAAGACATGGACATAAGATGTCGTAAAGTTGTCGTAACTATGTCGCAACGATGTCGTAAAGACAACGCCAAACTTTATGCCCACTGGGTACGTAAGTATTTGCGTATCTCAATTAAAAGCTCCCACTCGCTTTTACTTAGTGCCAAATGTTTTAAATTACCTTTGAACGAGCACAGAAGTTCATGTGGCTTCTGCATACGAGTTGCAGTATGAATCATTTTACACGTATAGTGCCACCTCGTGCAAACATCGCATATTATTGCGGCTGCTTCCACCTTGTATGAATCACAATAACTCTTGAGTCTGTTGTTCATTTGCTCTGCTCTTCTAATTTTTTAAAACAGTGTTCGCAGTTTATCAATGAGTGTTTTTAGATCTGCAGTTTCCATCTCAACATCATCGCTTTCACTCATCACGTCATCATTCTCAGCCTCCAGGTCTAGAGTATCCTCGTCCTGAGTGTTGAGCAAGTCCTCTTGCTTTTCATCGGCTTCAAGAGTCTGCAGCAAAGATTGCACCCCCAAATTAAAAATGTGGGCTAAGCACCGAAAATGGTTCTCCTCTGCATCGAATAAATTATCTGTAACTAAATCCAGCAGCTTTTGCAGTTCATGCATGAAAGTTGTGTTGGATGCAGTATTATCAACAGTAATTCACTGGATTTTTATACAAACTCGTATTCTTCTAGGGCTCTATAGAAAAGATGTGCGATGTCTTTCCCCGTGTGTTTTCCATGACAGGGAAGAAAATGTAAGGCAAAGGAATCCCAGTGGGCACAAAGTTTGGCGACGTCTTTACGACATCTTTACGACAACTTTACGACATCCTATGTCCATGTCGTTAAGGTGTCTTAACGATATCGTAAATAAGTCGTATGATCTGACAATGTCTTTACGATATCGCAAAGAAATTGAAACGACATTGACATAGGATGTCGTAAAGATGTCGTAACGATGTCGTAAATACGTCCTCAAATTTTGTGCCCACTGGGATGCAGCTTCCAATCATCATCAATAAAATGGGCAGTGATTCCATAATACGGCTTATTACCTATTGACGTCCATCCGTCAATAGTAAAAGAGATTTTGGACTTGACTGCCTTAAGAATTTGACTGCATTTGACGATAGCGCTTGAGCACTTTGTCCCGCATCGCAGTTCTTTTGTACAAAATTGCTTCTTCATTCAAATCGGAAAATATTTGTTTAGTAGCCTCATAATCAAAAAATAAAAATGGTAAGTATTTTATCGCTAGCCATTCCACCATCATCCTCTCAAATTCTTCTTGAACGAAGTCAGATTTAGATCTTGTGAATTGCTAAAAATAATAGTTAAATCTGTCAATTTACATTCAGATTTAATAAATATCAAAGATTTCAAATATTTTGAAAAAATTGTAAAAGATTAGAAAATATTTCCCAGAAATTTCAAGATCTAACCTAGATTTTACACGCTTTAAAATATTACAAGAATTTTACAAAGATTTTCATCTGTTTAAAGGATTGCACAAATATTTAAAATATTTTTATGTTTTAAATTAATTACCACAGATTCCAAAAAGATTTCACAAACATTTTAAAGAATTGTTCGGGCTTTTTGAATATAGCTAAAAAATTTACCAAGAATTCAATCTTGCTACAATTTAAAAAAATTAAAAAAGATTTCACACAAACTTCAAGATCTAACCTAGACTTTACACGGTTTAAAATTTCACAAGAAATTTACAAAGATTTTAATTTGTTTGAAGGATTACACAAATATTTAAAATATTTTCATGTTTTAAATTAATTACAAAGATTTCAAATATATAATACATGTTATGTATATACCTTAGTGTTGAAAATTATTTGTTCATAATGACGCAAATGGAATCTTTTCAAGTGTCGCTGTAATCCCGTCGTATTGCCATCTGTCATTTTTATAACGACTGGAGATTCATAAGTTGGGCAGAGCTTGCATATTCCACACTTCTGATCCTTGTCTGTCGTAATGTCAAATATATGATGTAGCGATTTCCATTTTAAAGCTGATTTAACTGGCTTTTAGGTTGCTTTGGATCTTCTTCTCGGGGAACTTATCGGCGCATTGTTTGGTGTGTTCTTTGAAGTGCCTTTTGGTGCCATTGCTCCAGACCTCACTTCAATTCACAATTTAAAAAGTACTTTAAAGATCAAATGAACAAAATTTTAGAAAAAAGTAATTGATCTCGAAGTTTCAACGACGTAAAACCTGTGACAAATTTGTGAAGACTGACTGAGCCTTCTTTTGGAAATGGCATCTTTCGGGCAGCAACTTTTTTATTATCTGTGGGAACAAATTTTTATTGAAAAATGCAGTTAATATTTCGGAAGAAACTATAAAGTAACTGTATAGTAGCTGCAATCGCTAATCGCTTGCTCACCTGGAATCCTAGGTATACCTGTAAAATACTTGCAAATTTAGCCTTGTTTGCAGAACACAGCAACTTTAAATATTTCGGCTACTTATTTTCTTTTCGATGAACATCTATTTATCTTCTGAACGTTTTTAAAAATAAAAAAAATATCGTGTTTTACACAGAATGTATTAGGATAAAACAAATATTTCGTAGGGGTGAATTATAAAAGCCATTGTGTTATCATCATATGAGTTTACGTGAGTATTATGACTGACTTACTTGTTATTTAGTACTTATTATACGTTAAAATTAGACGCCACAAAAATTTAAAATTCTACTTTAAAATATAAAAGATCAAATTAGTTTAAAATTCTTTAGAATTCAAAGGACTTAAAAATATGCATATCTATTCAATTTCCGGTTTGATATATGTGGTTATAATTGGCAGAATATTTTAAAAACAAAGCATAATAATACAGTAAATTGAAATCTTTAAAAAAGTCAAAACATGGCGGTGTTTGATATCAAATAATCAGTAATGGCCAAAAAATATAATATATAATTATATTCCGATTTGAAGTGCACATTAAAGAAAGCTAATTAGCATTAGCGCGTCAGGGTGGAAAAATAATGCTCCGAATAATCCCGCGACCTGTTCTTTCTGCTAGCGCACATCTGTCGTATTCCTCGGAAAAACCGAGACGAGAAACGAGGAAGGACAGAACGAGACGAGTAAGAGTGAGACGAGGCAAGACGAGAAATCCTGAGACAAGCAGGTATGTCTCGTCCCGTCTCGTCTCGTTCCTCGCGATTTCTCGCCCGGCGGCAACACTACCTCCCCCTGAAAACAAAGTGTAAAAAAATATTTCTATCACCCTCCCCTCTTCCGTACATAATTTTTATTTTCCAGAAAAATTTTTCCAGTTATTGTTCGTGGAATTAAACAGGGTGTCCGAGAATTTGCTTTTCAAGATTCGTTGTTTTTTCCTTGACTAATTTTTCATTTTTCTTAATAATTAATATTTAAATACGAGTATTTTAATCTTTTTATTCTTTTTAACATAGAATCTTTTATAAACGGAATAAAACAGTATGTCAGGTACAAATTTTTAATTTTTATATTTATTAATTAATTTTAAACAAAAAATATCTTTTCTACTATGACCGATCGTTTTTTCACATAATACGTAAATTTTCAACCTAAAAAGATAAAATCCCTATAAAAAGTGCAATGGCTTATATTTAAAAAAAAGACGAAATTTATACGAAAAAAAAGAACGATTTTATAACCACCCGTGTGGAAAAAATCCCGCTGAGACCTTTTAGGATGAGGGCCCCCGGCGGGGACCCGCATGGATGCTCCACGCCTGAAAATTCCACAAGGGACCCCGTCTAGGGCCCAGCCCGGTCGCCCTTACGGATAAACGGTTTAAATTTCAAAGTCCAAAGGGTGAATATTTTTTCAACACTACCAATTTTAAAGTTTTATGAGTTCAGACTTACAAACAATGCATTTCTGTAAAAAATTGGATAACAATTTTATGAAATTCGAACTCTCACAATATGGATGTACCATAGGGGCCCCCGCAGGGGTTCCAGCTCAGTTGCCCTCACGCATCAACGATAAAATTTCAAAGTCCAAAGGACGTATATTTTTTAACACCAGAAATTTTAAAGTGCTATGAGGTTCGACTTACAAACAATGAATTTCTATTAAAAATTGAATTACTCTTTTCTGAAATTCGAACTTTCACCATATTGATGTTCCATGAGAGTCTCCGGAGAGGGCCCAGCTCGGTTGCCCCCGCGGATCAACAATTCAAATTCCAAAGTTCAAAGGATGAATATTTTTTGACGCCACAAATTTTATGGCTTCATGAGTTTAGACTTGCAAACAGCGAATTTTTGACAAAAATTCGATAACACTTTTCTGAAAATCGAACTCTGACAATATAGATGTTCGAAAGAGGCCCCTGCTGGGGGCTTAACTCGATTGCCCTCACGGATCAACGAATAAAATTTCTAAGTCGGAAGAGTAAATATTTTATATCTTAATAAATGGACATAAAAAACACGTTCTAAAATATTATTCATGCATTCTAAATTTTCAAAAAACTATAAATACATCTGTCCCGAAAACAACTTTTTTCCTGATTTTTTTTTTTTTAAATTATAAGTTTCATCTTTTATGCAAAATTTTAATTGTTAAAAAAACATTACATTTCCCGTCATTTTAAAAAGTTTTAAAGTAGTCCACAACGTGAAAAAACAAAATATTACGTGAAGAAAAATAGTAATCGATTTAAATTATTTATTTAATCATTATTTTATTGAAATTCCTGTTAACAGTTCATGTATTTTACATTTACAAAATGTCTTATAATAATAAATAATTATAAAAAGAGAGCTTAAAATTTGGTACTTTCACTTTTCTTAACTGTAGCTTATGTGGATGGCTTTTTCATCGAATTTCAATTTTTCGGTTTAGCGCAGTAGTTAGCACTTCCGACTGCTAGGCGATAGATTTAGGGATAGATTATGTAGGTTCGATACTCCGTAGGGTTAGAAATTTTATTTTGTAGTATAATGTTTAAAAATGTAATATGTGTATTCACTCTAAACAGGACTATTAATATCTGCAGACAAAATACTCGAAATCAATTAACATTTATTTTCAAAAATAACTTTTTTGTCATATGGTTGGAGTATAGCAGTACGGTACTAGTTAGCACTGATGCAGTACTGCCGCTCATGGAGAATTTCTTATTAAAATAGTACTGTGCTAGTAGCGATATCCAGTGCTGGTCCAACACTGACAGCTCAGTACAAAATACTGTTATCATCCCAGAGATATGCCAGTACAGAAGCCAGCACTGTCAAAAAAAAAACCAAGAAGACTTTTATGGTGGCAACCATGAGGGATCCATGAGGGAAGCCCATGTTGGGCCCCTATGTATTAGCATGTCGTTTCCATAAGGGACCACGTCGGGATTGCCCTCATGGATTCCACAAGGCATGAGGGCAATCCATGTGGACCCTGACAGGGGCCCCCTTCATTTTCCACACGGGCAAAAAGACAAATGTTCAACAAATCAAAGAATTTCACTCAAGGAAGAAATAAGAGTTTATCTCAATTGTTGAACTCTCCAGTCTAAATACGAATTTTCTCTGCAAAAATTCATTTTTCGAACCAAAAAGGCGGCTTTTCAGCAAAACATTAGTTTTTTTACAAAACCGATGCATTTTTAACCAACAAAAATAAAATTTTAACTAAAACAGATCCATCTTTAGAAAATGTAACAGTTAAATTTTCAGTTTAAAAATGAATTTGAAACAAAAAATTGCTTGTCCACTAAACAATTAAATTATAAGCCAACGCGTCTTTGGGTTGCGCATAGAGGGTTTCTGTTCCAAGGATTTCAGCTGAATATGATTACAAAAATAAATTGGCAGTCGCGGACAATTGTCCAAGGGTGATCCCGAAGGAATTAACCCCCAATCTGAGGTGTGAAAACCGTGCCGTAAGGTGAATGACACCTGGGTGAGGTGTCTAAAACAGTGACTTTGGGATATCGGGCGACCTGTCAGAGTACGCACCCTTATCCTTGCATGCGGGGTTCTACAAGAATGGACGAACCCCCTTACCTAGCTTCTTGTGAGAAAAACAATGACAACACCGAACATAGTTGTAGTGGACGGAGTGATTAAATCGCGACTTGCTAGCGTGCTACGATGCCAGTGAGGCCCCTGAACGGGTTTACATGGCACGACTGCATGCTCTGTGGTACGAGAAACACCCGAAGCTATCGTACTTTTCGCATCAACGTCTGCGAAACCATGCCGAAGTACTCCAAAAAGAGGCTATGTAAGCGGAACGCCTACACTACCAGAGCCAGAATAAGCCGGCAACTAAGAACGAGAGGCGACACTAAGACAAACAGCGGGCAAGCATCCGGTAGAGGAAAAGCGATGCTTTATTACCCGGAGACACATCAACACCCAGGTTTCTCTTAAGCCTAAATATTTGGCTGAAATGGATGATGAGCTTTGTGGACATTTTTCCGAAGAATTCAACCTCTGGACTATCAATTGTTGTGCGTATAATGCAGCGATAGATTTGGCCGATGCGAACCGTGATCATAAGACTAAAAGACGAATGCATCAAATCGCCATAAAGATAGGCTAGGCACGTCAGTACGCGTCCCGCATTCAGTATGTGATTGACTACATAAAATCTGGCAAGAATTTTACCGCCAAGGTTCGAAAGTTTGCGCGCGAACTCCGAAACCGCTTTCACACACTTAACAAGTTAAAGCTGCTGACCATTAGGAAGCATATTGTTGAGAGAATACGGATACTATCTGACGCTGAGAGAAGTCTAGAGCGGAGAGAGCGGTGGGTCGGAAAAAATCAACAGTTTCTCTCTGACCCATCTCGACTCTTCCAAGACCCTCCAGTTACTGTCGAGCACCCGCCAGAAGGAGGTCGAAGTATTTTATAGAGAAATCTACGAAGTGCAGCATAGACTCGACGAAGACTCAGATAACATCAATAGCTTCAAGGAAGTCGGAAGAACCAATTCCGAAGTGGTTGGTAGAAGCGCGCACTATACTCCTGCCGAAAATAGGCAACCTACAGGCCAATCACTTGTCTGAACACACTGTATAAGATATTCACAGCTATCGTAAATGATAGGATTGTTCGGGCAATTGAACCTGTGTGGCAAGAAATGTATGAACAACATGACTCAAATAAAGACGTAGCAGGATGTCGGAAGAACCTGCTCATCCATAGATGTGTCTTCAAAGATGTAGCATACTACAAGAGTGACCTGTCGATGGCCTGGATTGATTACCGGAAAGCTTTCGATTCGACTTCCCATATACATATCATCTATCTTTTGAAAAGCTTAAAGGTTCATCCGCAAATCGTGAGGCACATTTTTAACAAAATAGTGAAATTCTCTTCCAAATAGTTGCATTTTTGTCCAAGAAAAAGAAAATTCGTATAACAACAGATGAATTTTTAATTAAAAGCTAAATTTTTTCAATGTTGATCAGTGAAAAAGTTGAAATCTTTTCATTCAGAAAATATTTCAGTTCATTTTTCAACACCAAAATATAAATTGAAAACAAAAAGTAAATTTAAAACAAAACAGTAGAATTTTCAACTAGAAAGTATGATTTTTTAACAAAATAGATTAGCAACTAAACAGTTGAATTTTTGTCCAAGAAAAACATGATTTCTGCTAAAGCAGGTGAATTTTAAAATTCAAGAAAGATGAAATTCCTTCTAAAACAAGTGAATTAACAAACAAAAAAATATTTAAACTTTGATCCAAAGAAGATTTCAGTTAATTTTTCAACACCAAGATAAGAATTTTAAACAATAAGTTAATTTTCTGCTAAATAGTTTGATTTTTAACCAAAAAGTACGACCTTCTAATAATATTCTTAAATTTTCGACCAAACATTTGCATTTTTGTCTAAGAAAAATTAAAAGTCTACTAAAATAGGGTCATCTTTAAATAAAAAAATAAAATTTTAAAAAGTGTTGGATTTTTATTTTAAAATAGTTTAATTGACTTTTTAACACCAAAAATACGAATTCTAAACAAACAGTACATTGTTAAAGAAATAGTTGAACTTTCAAGAAAACAGTTGCATATTGATTTAAGAAAGATGCCATATTGCTACTAAAAATACTCGTATGAACTTTAAAATCAAAAAGACAAATTCCGAAAAAATATTTTTCACTCGAAAAATATTTCAGTTTACTTATCAGCAGTTTACTTATGAATTTTAACAACAAAATACGCCCTCCCCCTTGAGCTGTTACGTAATTTAAGTACGGTCCCAAACTAGTATAGACTGAATAATGTAAATTTGAGTTTAGAAAAAGTAGATTGATTGTCCTTCTCGTAAACAAGTATCAGATTGCAGTAACATTTTTATGACACATGCATGATTTCAGACCTTTTCGACGCTTATCAAGCGGGGTTGAAACTCTATTTTTTACTCCCTAGGGAGTAAGAAGTACCTTTTCTGCCCTTGAGAGTGAAAAGTGATATCAGAAGTGAATAGTGAGAATTATACATCTATGAGCTCGCATTTTACGATAATAATCAGTCCACTCATCGTAAAAACAGTGAGGAAATTTTGGTTGCAGATAATACTATTTTTCAGTAATTTATGGAAAGTTGCCATATATAATTAATTTCCAGAGATTTCTTCAAATTTCTAGAAATTTTTCGATATTTATCATTTAAATATTGTGAAATTTGGGGTATGTTACCCTCAATTACCTGTAATATTGCCGTAAATTACTAAAAATTCAATAAATTTTCGGAAATTTATAAAAATGTTTATAATTGCATACTGGGTAATTTATGATGAGATACCATATTTACTTGTACAATTATGATGAAAGATAGAAAATGTTCATAAATATCCGGAAATTTATAGAAATTTTTTAATTGAATTTTGGTAAATTCATGGTAAGTTAACATAAATTACCCTTACATTTACTGAAAATCATGCTTGCTTCATTCGAACTCTAATTTGGGCTGAAATAATTACTGTATTTCGAGAAACGTCTGAAAAAGTCGAAAAAGTCCCTCTTCTCACCCTAGGTGCAAAATATACTATTATATTTTGAGAAATTCGCATTATCCAGTATATGTTAGTATCCTCAACTTATTTGATTATTTACATTAAACTGAAGAATAATTCCATCTATAGGCTAAAGCTTACGACGAAATATACAATAATTTTGGATCTGATGATCCCGAAGTTAGCCCTTTGGATTATAAGGATTTACTAAAATTAGAATATTTAGAGAGAGTAATTAAAGAAACTCTTAGACTTTTCCCCGTCAGTCCCATTCTTTTACGGAAAATAACTGAAGATTTGAATATTGGTAAGCATCAGGATTTTCTCACATTTTTAAAATAAAAAATATTTTCCTTACGTTTAAACTGTTGATTTTATATGTAGGAGCATATACGATACCAAAAGGATGCTCGGCAGCTCTTTCAATATTTGTACTTCATCGTGACGAAAAATATTGGCCAAATCCATTAAAATTTGACCCAGACAGATTTTTGCCCGAAGAAGTTGATAAAAGACATCCTTTCAGCTTTATTCCTTTTAGTGGTGGACCAAGAAACTGTATAGGTTTGTAGAAATTTTACATACAAAATACTAGAGTATAGGAGGAATAGGTACATACTTATAAATACAGTCAACCCTGATTTAGTCTTCCTGGATTTAATTTTTCCGAAAAATGACGCCGCGCGGTGGGAATGGGCAAGTTGCACTGCGCGACGATGTGTGGTGCTCACTCAAGCATCACAAAACAGAGAGAGAAACAAGAATGCGAAAAAAACAGGAGAAAGACAAAATAGTTCCGAGAGTCTGGATTTAATGTCACGTTTAGTCCCAAAATTGACATTAAATCCAGGTTTGACTGTGATACGAATTTTTTTTATAATCAAAATGATACGGATGCACTCTTATCATTTTCTCCTAGAAACAAATACTAAGTCAGGAATAGATCGTCGATCCGACGTCGAAACAACGTCGTCACCGTCGTACTATCGTCGAGTCGAAACTATCGTCGAATTTTAAGTCGTTTTCGGCCACAATTATTATGCTCTAAAACACTTTATCCTAATTTAAGTGAATCCTGACAAACATTTTCCGAATTTGCAAGATATGAAATTCTATGTCGAAATTACGTCAAAACGACGTCATCTCGACTCATAAAATACTTCATAATCTAAAAGATGTGAAAGTTAATTTTCACATGCAGAATAATTATTATCAAAATTTCAATAATTTCAAGTCTAATTTCATTCGCTACTACCAATTGAAAATCCAGTTGTTCCTCAATGAAAATTCTATGATGTCTATTACTGCATTTGAAGGATGAATTCCATGTTAAAACACACGCTGTGACAGCATTTCATAATTTATTCTGCAAAATGTTGATAATTCTATCATTCAAAGTGAATGAATATTCATAATTTATGAACATACATATAAATTTCTTCGAATTGATGGAATATTGGCAGGCTCATCATTTAAAAATTCAAATTTTCCGCCCAGCTGCACTACGCATTTCGAATGCGCAATGCACATAAAAGCGACACTCTGTATCGCAGCAACCTCCATGAACCTCCTTTGCGCCGCGTGGACTGTCGTCTGCTCACACGCGCAAGCATTCTCATTGTATACACTGTAAAAAATATTTCTTGTAATTTTACCACTTTCAGAGAGGGACGCAATATTTAATATTGCCAAAGAAGCGTTTTTACGGAAAAAATAAAAAGCTCCCTTCAGTTTTGTAATTTCACTCTTAGGTTATGCGACATTATAGTTCATTTTAGAAAAGTACCAATGAGTTGTATATGGTGTGTCGAAATAAACATGTAATCGACGTCGACACGACAGCCATTTCAACGTCGATTCGACAACTAAATCGACCCCGATAGGACGTCGATTTCGATGACAAATAATCGTCGAATCGACAAAAATTTCGACCTTTTTTCGACGCTAAAAAACGACGTTATTCCGACATCGAATCGACGATCCGTTCCTGACGGGGAATGTATTTACAGTAAACGCCAGAAATACATTTTATCTTTAAACTGCATAAAAACGCTGAAGCACGTTCATCCGAAGAAAGATAAAATTTATCTTATTGGGTTACAAATTCAACTCTTTTCGTAGAAAATTTACCTTTTGTTTCAAATTCATGTTTCGCTGCTGAAAAGTCGACTAAAACTTTTGCATGGAAGAAAACTATTTTTTTCTGAAAATTTATCTTTTTGATTTAATAGCTCATCTTTTTAGTAGAAATATTGCAATATTGCAATTTTTTGCATCTTTTGCAAATAGTACAACTATTTTTCTAAAAATTAAACTATTCGCTAGAAAATTTACTTTCTGTTTAAAACTCATATTTTTGCGTCGAAAAGTCAATTGAAATATTTTTTCATGAAAATTCAACTCTTTTTTTTTAATTTTTCTTTTTGATTTCAAAATTTAACTGCTTTAGTAAAATTTGCATTTTTCTTGAATAAAAATGGAATAGTTTGCTTGAAAATTTCAAAATCTTATTAAAAGTCATGCTTTTGGGCTAATAGCACGATTATTTACTAGGAAATTAACTTATTGTTTACAATTTTTATTTGGGTGGTGGACAATGAACTGAATCTTTGGATGAAAATTTTACTATTTTTTTTTTAATTTATTTTTTTTTAATGTCGTCTTCCTGCAATAAAAATGCAACTGTTCGGTTGAAAATATAACAATTTAGTTGAAAAATCATACTTTTTGGTTGAAAATTATTCTTTTCTGTTGGAAATTCACTTTTTATTTTAATTTAATATTTTGGTATTAAAAAAAGAAGTGAAATCTTTTCTGCATGAAAATTCAACTTTAACAAAAACTTTAATTAAAAATTCATCTACTTTCTGAGAAATGTTATCTTCCTTAGATAAAAATGAAACTTTTTAGTGGAAAATTCAACTTTTTCTTCGAAATTTAACTAATTTATAGAAAATTTACTTTTTGTTTAAAATTTATATTTTCATTATAAAATATGAACTGAAATCTTTTCTAGGATGAAAGTTCAACTTTTTAAAGAAAAGTTTTTCGTTTTTTTTTCATACAATCTTCATCTGTTTTAGTACAAATTTCATCTTTCTTGGATAGAAATTCAACTATTCAATTTGGTAAAGAATTGTACAAAATATTTTTTGCTACAAAATACATATTTTGATCTTGAAAAGTCAACTTGATTGTTTAACTATTTTGTTGGAAAGATATGGTTGAATCACTTTGCTACGAAATCGTTTTTTTTTTTATAGATTTATATTTTAAGTTGAAAATTCATCTATTTGGTTTCAAATTCATTTTGTAACTGAAAATGTAACTTTTCCATTTTTTTAATATTGATATTTTTTAGTTCAAAAATCTACTTTTTTGTTTCAAAAAATAATTTTCTTGATTAAAATTTTATTTTTGTTGGGTAAAAATGCACTACTAAACTAGCGAAAATTCGTCTTTTGCTTTGAAGGTTAAAAAATGTTTTTAAACTTTTTTTCTTTCTTCAGTGAGAAATCTTTATTTGTTGAAAATTCGTCATTTTGGTTAATTAAAAAAAATTCAACTTTTTTCAATTGAATTATAAAGTAGGACACTTTTACGTTGGAAATTTTTTTTTAGGTTAAAGATTTAACTAGTATGTTAAAAATTTAGTTATTTTTTGAAAAATCCCCCTTTTAAAGTAGAAAAGACATCTTTTGTTCAAAATAAGTTGATTATTCTGAAAAATTTTTAATTTGTGTCCGAAATTTACTTCAGAAAAATTTATTATTTTGTACATATTGTCACTTTATTTGTTCATATAATGTTTAGAACTGAATAAATCAAATCACTTCGTCAACATAAACAAACTTAATGCTTCTCATTTTGCTATTTTCTTAATATTTAAAAAACTTCAAAAAATTCATGTTTTGAATTAAAATAATCGAAAAATCCAACACTTGAAAAATGATTTATGATAAAAATTTTTGTTTGCAATAAGCATCCTATCAAATTACTCGATCAACTAATTAACACCCTGAATTTGAAAAAATTCGGTTTTTAGGGCCAGTATTGAAATTTGCTCATTTTCTAGATATCTAAACAAAAAACAACCTCAACCCTTTTTTGAAAAATGATTTATTTAATTCATTATCAAGTATACCATTTTTTTTGAAATATAATAAAAATTGCTAAAAACTTAATATGGAAAACGTATTTTTGAAAAACATAAAATCAAAAAAAGAAATTTTTTATCTGATCCACAGCTATAAACAGAATTAATAATGAGATTTACTTATGGCTACAATTCCTCCGAATTGCATGACAAATATATCAACTTGTTTTTGAAATATCAAAAAAGATCAATGTTGATACAGACAAGCACATGGATATTTTTTAAAAACCTCATTTTCGGACTCTTTTAATTAAAATATGTCAAGATATACTAAAAAATGTAGTTCAAAAAAATTCATTTTTACAAAGCTTCCTCTATGGGTAAACAAAAAATAATTTATTTTGGGTTTTTTTTTCAGGGCTCTTATTTGCTATGATGTCAATGAAAGTGATTTTGACCACGATTCTACGAAAATATGTTATCAAAACCGATAACATCGTGCCCGTGAAGGACATTAAGTTAAAGATTCTGGTTTTGCTAAAACCTGTTAAGCCGCTCGCCATAAGAATTGAGAAAAGAGTTCAATAATAATTTTTTTTACAAAAGTGTATTAATGAATTTTATTTATTCTATTGAATAAACGATAACTTGATGGCTTTTTTAATTTTTTCATTTTGATATCTAATATTTTTTAACGAGCTTGGGAAAAATATCTTGCTTAGAATTATTAATTCACGCATATATAAAAATATTTTTGTATTTTTGTATCTTTTTTGTATTGCCTAAAAACTTTTTGGATGACTCAGAAATGATAGACCATCAATTTTTCTTCTTTAAGTTATTTTATAGTCGTATCGCAATCTTTGGTAATCGTATCCCAAAATTAGAAATTGATAAATCTTTAAATGAAAATCTGCTTGCGTAGGGGGCACATGTTAATTGCGCGCGACTCGCTGCACTCTTAAGTTTGTGCGCGCCTAGGATGCGCGACTGTTGGTTCTCGCGCTTCGCGCTGGATAATAAACTTAACACGCATTTCGCGCTCGATAATGTCGATAATGTCATATCGTCCGTTACGAGGTTGGTACAAATATGATCGAGACAAACACTGTAGATGGCGCGCATGTATGTTTTGAAGGTCGTGGCTTGAGTATGTGATAGCTGGGTCCCTTACGAACAGTGTGACATAGTTTTAGTCGGGAGCGCATGTTTCACGCGCGTGCTACGACTATGAGTGAACGTCAAGTGCCGATCGTCGTTGCGCAACGTATTGTCATTCGTTTTTCAGTGCAGGAAGGCATTAAAAATACGGAAATTTTTCTGCGTTTGCGAAATCAGTTCGGTAGTGAGTGCCTGAGTAAGGCTTCCGTGTTTAAATGGGCCAAAGCATTCAAGTATGGCCGCGAAACCGTCGAGAATGAGCCGCATGATCGTCGACCACGAACCAGCATGACACCAGACAACATTCGCCGCGTAGAACAAATGATTTTGGAGGACTGTAGGATGAATATTCGAGACATTTCGGCTGAACTCAGCTGCATACTACTCTAAACTACTGAAAATACACGTGAAACCCGCTTATCGCTCGAAACGGAAAAGCATTCCAGCACGAAGTACGATTCTTCTCCAGGATAACGCGCGCCCTCATACCGCGCGTCTCACTCTCGATACAATATCGGAATTGCGGTGGGAGGTACTGGAACACCCCCCCCCCTACAGTCCAGATTTATCACCCTGCGCTTGCCACATGTTTGGACCAATGAAAGAACCCCTCGGTGGTCAAAGATTCAACACCGACGACGAGGTAGAGGAGTTCGTGCGCACATGGCTGTCCGAGTTGCCCAAGGAATTCTTCGATACCGGCATCAAAAAACTTCCTGAAAGGTGAGCAAAATGCGTAACTTGTGAAGGGAAATACCTGAAAAAACTGTAAATTTTTTCGATGGTAAATAAACGTGTCAGAGTATTTGTCTCGATCATATTTGAATCACCCTCGTAATTGGCTTAAAAGGTTCATTTTCGTGTGTTTTTTGGAATTTTATAAATGGTATAAGGTAAATGTCCCAGTTTGGACGAATGTAAGAATTTGTTTGGCGTACTTTGCTTGTAAAAGTAATTTAAATCTTATGAATCGATAAAAGTTCCTAATGCCACACAGTTTGAACATTTTTCATCAATACTTTGTTTGCGTATCGATACAAACAAACAATTTTTACTGAATAATAAAGCATATTTCATGCTGTTCTGCCGTACAAACTAAAAAGATACACAAGTGACATTGCCACTTAGGTCAACTTTTTCATTTCCACACTTAAGAGGATCACTCTAAGCGGCAATGTCACTCACGTATCTTTTTATTTTGTACGGCAGTGTCGCAATGAACCTCTTTGGGCGAATGAATTTTTCCTCTGACCCAGTTTGTGCGAATCAAATGTCCCGATATCGTGATTGATAAGAACTGACTCCTAATTTAATTTGTCACTAAGAATTACAAAATTTAAACATAACAATTTTTCAGCATAATAAATCACGTGATTAAAAAAAAGGATATTTTTATCGTTTGCATTTTTGAATTGGCTATCTCGTTGTTGTAATCGTTTCCCGCACACTTTTATCAATTATTCAATACAAATACATAAAAACACAGGCGTCATAACAAGAGAAAGCTTTCAGAATTGAAATAGTGTGCTGTTTATCTTTAAAAAAAACTCCTAATTTGTATGTAAACTTGTTGTTTGTAAACATTCTCATAAATTCCTCCAACCGTTTTTTCCGTCCGTAATAAGGCGAAAGGAAATATCCGAATTATCCATTAACTTTCAGTTATATTAAAGCACACATGCGAAAAACTTATAATTAATACTTACTTTTTAATCAAACATTCGTGCCACAAAAAATTTGGAGCACTGTTGAAACAAAAAACTACGCGGCCTGTCAACTCCCGAACTAACAAGCCGAGAGTAATGTTGTGCTCGAACAGCCACAGATGGCGACACGCGTGACTATATAACCTTTAAAGAATACGAATACGTAATAAAATGACTATAAAACCTGTATCAAAAATATCTTTCATCCAGTTTAGAATATTAATAAGCTATTGCTTGTGTCATAAATTTTAAGATTACTATGGATTTACCTACAGTATGTGCACATTTGCACAAACTGGGTCACTCGCCAAAAATGGGACATTTACCTTAAGGCCATGTGACGAGAGGGTCACGTGACCAAACCTGGTCCTCAATTTTTCTTTCCGAACTTACGTCCACACAAAACGAGATATCGTGTTAAAAATTTGGCATGCCAAATAGAAGGCATGCAGAAGTGTGTCTCTGGTACTAAATAATTAGAATTGTGAAAAGTTTTTTTTTAATTACTATTTTGGAGCAATACCGACCGTGCTGTAAAGCACTGGAATCAATTTTCAAAGTTGTGAATGTACTAGTTATCAGGTTTATAATTAGCAAAGTGGGACAAAACAACAAAAATCGCTCACGAACATTATGCACAAAAAAAAACAAAAACAAATTTGGTCTGACATACGTATCAGCTGTGTCAAAGTAGCACTATCGCAGCGAGTAGACAACTTTGCACTTCTACGGACCTGTGGGTAAAACAAATTGCATGATTACCGACAGAGAAAGCTAGAAGTCAAACTTCTGCTGTAAAGTCTAAATGCGTCCGTCGATGATCATTATTTTCATAAATAAACTTTTTCTTCCCCTAACTCTTTGCAAGGCCACAAACGATCCTTTAATATTTAATAACATTTCCCGAAAAGAATTTCCGCGTGATTTAAAGTTTTATTTTTCGATATGGATGAAAAAATATTGATCTTAGGGCTGACTTGATCAGCTGTTATACTCGACACATGGCCTTAACTCTCATAACTTTTAATTTTATGAAGAAAGTCATTAGATAAATTGTTCGACTTTTTAAATACTATGAATAACCATAGAGAGAATTCTTGAATTAAAAAAATGGTCTTAAAAATATTCAAAAGGCCCCAGTGGGCACAAAATTTGGCGACGTCTTTACGACATCTTTACGACATCTTTACGACATTCTATGTCCATGTCGTTGCAGTGTATTTACGATATTGTACAGACATCGTCAGATCATACGTTATATTTACGATATCATAAAGACGACTTAACGACTTGGACATAGGATGTCGTAAAGTTGTTGTAACGATGTCGTAAAGACGTCGCCAAATTTTTTGCGCACTAAGGCATTCAATTTTTGAATTTATATCCATGATGGCTGGCTAACGAACCTAACCTTTAGTTTAGGACACTTAAAAAGTGTACTAGAGGCCAATCTAATAGAATTATTTTTTCAAAAGTTATCGAGCTGACAGACAGACAGGCATAAATACATACAGAAAGACCGACAGACAGACACATTCGTAAAAACCTATTTTTCGGATTTAGGGAGTCTCAAAACATGGTCATTTGACAAAAACTGGGGGGAGGGGGCGGGTTGTTAAATTTTACACTTCTAATACCTTCTCTGATGAGAATGTGAAAAAAACCATTTCTAAAAATTTGTTTGCTCTACCTTCGGTGAAAAAATGTCATCTATTTATTTTGGCTTAGCTTGTCTAGTGTGTCTAAACATTGAATTTTGGTATTTTCAATGTTTTTTCATAAATAAAACAAAAACAACGTGTCCTATAAAAAAGTGATTAAAACCAAATTTGTAGATATTTTGAGTACACAATGCTTGTTTTATCATTTTTTCCCTATCTTGCATAGTTTGACCGCAAAATGCAATTTTTGATTTTTAATAAGTCTTCGTGCGGTCAAAATTTGAATTTTTCAAAAAATTAAGAAAAGATGATATGATAATCTTGTAAGGCAATCGAATAGTAACATTTTTCTTTTTAAGTTCTACGAACAACTGTACACAGATTTTTTGGATCATGAAAAAATGTGTACTCAAAAGTTTTTAAATGGGCTCACTTTTAGTATTTTCATCCAAAATGTCTGACTAACAAACTTGGCATTTAGCTTAGGGCACTAAAAGAGTGTAACAAAAGCCAATCTAATAGATTTTTTTTCAAAAGTTATCGTGCTCACAGACAGACATAAGAAGAATGTAAAAATGATTTATTTGTCACGAATAATTTTTAGGATAGTTCTGTTTTTAGTTTAAATCGTAAAAAAATAGCATCAAAAACGTAAAAAAGTTAGATTTTTTGAAACCCCACACACGAGACGAAAAAGAAATTGAAAGACAAAAGCTGTGGTAAGAAAGTGACCACGCAGTGGGCACATTTTTTTACTGTTAATGAAGTTTTTCATAATTAAAGCCAAAACTACGTATCCTATCAAAAATTCGTTGATAACAAATTTCTAGATCTTTTTCAAATGCACAATTTTGGTGTATTTATCTCTTACCGTATTTTGTACAGTTTGGCCGAAAAATGTAATTTTTGGATTTTTCATTATTCTGTATGCTGTCAAAATTTGAAATTTTTATATTTTAAGATAATTAAAAAAGTTGTTATACTAATCCTGTAGGGCACTCAAAAGCAACATTTTTCTTCTTTTGACTTTTTTCATATCGCGCGTTATTTGACATAAAATGTTCATTTACGTGTGTTTTTTGGAATTTTGTAAATGCTATAACTCTGGTAATTTTTGATTTTTTGAACAAAATAATTAGGATAAATTGTTCGAATTTTTTAATACTATGAATAACCATACAGAGAATTTTTCAATTTTGAAAAAAGTGGTCTCAAAAATATTCATGGAGATTTGACAAAAACGGAGGGGGGGGGGGGGGCAATTTTACACAAATCTAATACGTTCTCTGTTGAGAATGTAAAAAAATAAATAACTTGTAAGCTTGTACTTTTTTTGCATATTATTGTATTTTATTGTAGTTTTAATTTTCTACAAGAAGCTACAGGAAGTTATAGGTTTTGCAGCCGAAAAGTTGTTCTTTTTGGACCCAAGATTAAAAATATTCAGAATATTGCATAATCGTCGGAGAAAATCACAATTAGTTATAACTTTTTAATAGAAAATCTTAAAACTTTATCAATTTATTAGTGACATAATTTACTAAAAATTAAAAAGCAAGTTATAAAAATTTTTCATTTTCAGTGAATTTTTGAGGTTTTTTGAAAAATTCTTGAAGAATTTCGTCTTCAGTCAATTCAATGCGGGTATGGATATTTGAAGAAGGAAGTCGATTGAGACTTTCTTGTCCCATTGTATTCCTCAGGTAACTTTTGATCCTTCTCAATGTCGAGAATGATCTACCTATAGTGTTTTGATAAACCATCAACATTTTTTCCCGTTTTAGACCTTTTACACTCGGACATGAGCGGCATATAATTTTAATTGCACGGAAAAAACTGAAGTTTCCATTGGAACCCGTTTTTGGTTCCAGAGGAGCTGCAACAAAAATGAACCCTACTTGCTAAAAAAGAACCCGAAATGAAAAATGAGCTCTGCATAATACCACACTTGGGGTTCGAAAGAATCTCAAATGTATTGAGCCTATTCCTAAAGAACCTATTTTTCACTTTGTCCACTTCGATATTATGATTAATTAATAACACAATATTTATCTTAAATCACACATGTAATCGAACTCTGGTGAACATAAATTAATGAAGATAATTGAATTACAAAATAAGAACGTAATTAAAATAGATATAATGACTTGATGAATATAATTTGCAGGTTATGTAGCAAACTTGTAAATATAAAGGGTTATTCATGTCAGTGCTCACAATCTTGGCAACTTTTTGAACTGCGCTTGCTTCGCGCCGGCAACACAATTGGTTACTATTGGCGCGCTGATTTTGCATTGACAGACAAAATTTTAATTCGATTTTAATAAAAAAGACGTTATGAATTCCGAGTTCAGAGAAAGAAATCATTTTTTTAGCACAATGATTAATCTTGTCTCTGTCGAATTTCTAATTTTAATTTTTTTCTTTCACAAAAACTTGACCTAAAATAAAATCAATAAACTTACTCAAAATAAATTGAAATTTTTTTTTCTTATGTCAAAATAAAAAAAGTTTTTTGCAATAAAATCACAATATTTTTTCAGCTGTTACCAAAAAATTCGATTTTAGGATTAATAAATCACTTTTGAAGCATTTCCCAATCATTATTTATTATAAATACAACATTTGAATATTTATATAATTTAAAATTCGCGCGCTTTAAAAAACAAATAGTATTGCTGGCGCGAAGCAAACGCTAGCTTTTTTAATTTGTGTGTAATGTTCTTTTTAATACCGTAATATCGTTTTAATATTCGTTTTAAAAACCTATTTTCAACAATACTTATTATCATTATTTTTAAAATATCAATAGCGAGTTTAATATGTCGGATAATAAAATGTTATATATAAGGCTAACGCCAACTCTGTGAAATTAATTTGTTCGAACAATTTTTGCGTTATTAACTAATTTTACAAAACAAATACGAGAATAAGATTAAATAGAAAAAGTTACATCCGGAATAGTTCTTTTATGTCCTCAATTACTCTTTTTAATAAACAAATTGATAAATAATCAATTTTGTAAATTTAATAAAACTGTTTATGTTCATAAGAAAGGCAAAGCAAATACAAATACCACATCAATTATTAAGGGGCTTTTTGAGTACGCTTATTTCAAACATGCGGCTGATTTTGTAAAATTAGTTTAATTGAACAATTTGTTTAAACAAATTTAAAAAAATTAATTTTGCAAAATTAATGGAAAATTCGAAATCAGCGATGCCTAAAACACTTAAAACTCTATCGGGTTTATATAGTTCGTGGCTAAAAATCCTTTTGGTCACAGAAGAGTTTAAAAGACTGAGTTGGCGTTGGCCTTGTTATCATACAACATTTTTTTATCCGCCATATTAGACTCGTTATTGATATTTAAAAAAAAAATAATAATATGGATTGTTGGAAATAGATTTTTAAAACGATATTACGATTATAAAACAAACCTCACATACAAATGAACAAATTTATCTTTCGGCCACCATTTTAAATCCGCCATTTTGAAAAATAGCATTTTAGTATTTTATTTATTACCAGCAACACCAAAAATATCAAATTGAATAATAATCTCGGGATTCTCATTGTTTTTTCTCACCTTAAAAAGGGTAAACCTGGAGAGCATGTAAAGAAACACGTTTTTTGATATATTTTTGTCAGTCATGTTGAAAAAAAGTCATTCTGAACAAATTTAAGATGAAAGTTCACAGATTAAAGATAATCTGTGCCGAATTTTGTGAAAAAACACTTTTGATCAAATTCTGGATCCGCCACTAATGATTGCTATTATAAAAATTCTTCTACGTTTAAACTTTAAAGGATTGGTGGTATTAAAAAAGACAGTAATGAATAATCTTAGTTTAAAATAATAAAAAGATTTTTGTTTGAAGTTTTTTTAAAAATATATATTATCATATCAACTTTTTGCATAAAATACAAGAAATTTCTTTGGGAAACTTGAGAAAATTTTCTTATTTTCATAAAACTTTTAAAGATCCTTGTAAAGCTTTAAAATTTTATGTCGAAATTTTCAAAAATCTAAATTTTGTCTCTTATTTTTCGAATATTTTTCAGTTTTAAATTAAGTATGGATAATTTCAATACGTGTGAATATCTTTTAAACTAACTTAAATTTTCGCCAAATTAATAATTATTCTATTGTTATTTATGAATCAAATTTAAATAATTTTACCTACATATTAAAAATTTATTAAATAGAACAATCAAAACTGTAACTTTCAAAGTTTAAACTTAACACTCTGAAATATTAAAGATTCAAGGCTTTCTATTTCAAATAATTAAGTTTAAAATTGTTTAGTTTTTAATATTTCATTTATAATTGTCAATTTAAAATTACAAGTAAAATCTTGCTAGATATTTACAAAAAATGTCATCCTAAATTACGAAAATAGAATAAAATGTGTTAAAAATGGAATATTATAGATTGAAACAATATTTCAATAAGATTTGGAATTGAATAACAGCGTTTAATTTTTCATGTTATTTAAAGATCAAGAATAGTTTATAAAGTTTCAATTAATCTTTTACATTTCTTCAACCACTGAGGATTTTAAATTGTAAAAATTCTTTTTTTCACGTGAAAATCTGCAACTTGCTTAATTTCTAACGGGACCTGGTCGATACTACACATCACGTATCCCCGTGCGGAAATTGCCTTATTTTGCTTTATTTAAAAAAAGGCCCGGATCAGATCCAGCTCCGGATGCTTGATTAATGAATTTCTGTAACGGCCCTGATCAGGTCCTTTTGTGGCCCAAATAGCCTCCCTTCATTATTAAGTAAGGCAGTCTGAATTATACCGTACTTACAGTAACTTCACGGCCCTGGCAGGATACGGATAAGAGCGCCTTGGTTGAAGATCAGGCGTACTACCTAATGTGATGCCTATCAAGTGCAAACGCGTTAAAATTTAATACTTTTGACCAAAAACGGATCGTGAAAAAAAGGATCTGAGTAGAATTCGATCGAAAAAACAACGAGTTTTCAGTTAAAAAAAAACTTGTTAAAACTTTCAATTATTATACAAATGTCAAATGTAACATTTTTGAAATAAAAGAAGAAAAATTATTATTGAAATATTATTGTAGATTCATCATCGGTTCCATTATTTTGACTTGCAGTTTCATGAATAGCCAAGAAAATATTAATATACTGAATAATAATGTGAATAATGATTTTTCGTAAATTCAAATTTAAATTTACGCGACATCGCGTGGCGCGCCATCTGGCGCCCCGTTGGTATTCGTGGGTATTTCGTACAGTCTTTTGTTTTCTCGCCGCTGATTCTGTGAATGTCAGCAGAGTCGACACGTGCATGTTTTTTCATTTAAAGCCTACCCAGTGGGCACAAAATTCGGCGACGTCTTTGCGACATCGTTACGACATCTTTACGACAACTTTACGGCATCCTATATCCATGCCGTTAGGGTGTCTTTACGATATCTTAAAGACATCGTCAGATCATACGACATATTTACGATATCGTAAAGACGACTTAACGACATGGACATAGGATCTTCTTTTTTATTAATGTCACTGTAAAACTGAGTATTTTCTATGAAGAATGATTTTATTTATTGTTTATAAGCTCTAGCAAACAACATGCGCGCAATTATTTTATTTTCCTTCTTACAAATTCGATCAAGTCATTCAAAAGCCAATTAGGTTTGCAACAAGAATATGAGCCGGCAGAAAAAGGGCGGTTATTCTGCCCATTTCAGATAAAATATATTTAATTCGCAACTAAATTTGTATTTGTTTTTCCTACTGAAACCATTCTACTTTAACCAAACGCTCAGAAGCTTTATTTAATTATTTAAATAATTTTTTAGTTAAAAAAATATCGTAATGATACTCAAAACTCATTATATTCCTAATATTCGACTGCAATTTTAGTTTTTTAAATGTACCCTCTAAGCGGGCACACTGTCATTATGCGCTGGGCGCGCGGCTCGCTTCGCTTTTGGAAATCGCGCTTCGCGCTCGATCATGTCTTCACTTTGCGCTACGCGCTCGGTCTTTATATTTCCCCCAAATGTTTGCCCGGAACTTTTTCAATTAAAGGTCAAAGCATCGTCAACTGTAATTTGGAGAATGCGAATTCTTTTTAGATAAAGCTCCTTTGGCTTTAACGAACATATTCTCATCACGTATCTCGTGCATAGCACTCGATTCATCCCAAATGTGAACTTTTCTACATTATATTCAACACTATTGTGTCAAATATAAATTAAATTTATTTATGTACCTCGGTATAAGATTGCTTATTCATCTATTGCAAAATGATGAACGAATTTATCTAAAATATCTCTTATTTGAATAAATATATATTATTACAATTTATAAGATGCATTAGTATTAAAACAAAAGTATATTTATTGTCTTACCTTTATAATTAATAAAAATCGGCAACCTTTTAAAAATAAAATTTATAAACATTTTATTACAACCTGATACGCTTTTCCAAAAATTCGATTTTAAATGGTATAATAATTTTAAAAATCTATTTTAATTCTAATTCTAAATACTATAGTTAAATTTTTAGTCAAAAGAATTAGTATTTTCAACCAAAAAAAATTATTAAACACATTAGATAAGTTTTAAAGCCAAAAACTTAACTTTAAATTAAAACGGTGAATCTTTAATAACAAATTACTTTGAACCAAATAGGTGAGTGTTTAACCACTAAAAATATTTTGTTTTCAAAAAAGACGATTTTTAACCCAATAAATTAATTTTTAACTAAAAAGAGGTGAATTTTAAACTATGAATTTTATCTACAAAAAATGAGTTTGTAACAAATTGGTTGAAATTCTAAACAAAAAGATAAAATTTTTACCAAAAAAGGCAAATCAGTAACAAAATGAATAAGTTTTCAAGAAAGATGAATTTTCAACCCAAAAAAAATTGTAATTAAAATTATAAATCTTCACCCCAAAAGGTGAAAATTGATTTTCAGTTAACGATGATTCAGCAAATTTAAGGATATATTTTGCTCGTTTTGCCTTCATCGTAACCCATGATAGCAGATACTTTTCAAACAAAATTTTTTATCACAGTAATGTATTCGCAACCCAGTGGAAGAATTATGGGCCCATAACCTATTGCTTTTTAAGATGATTTAATTAGGTTTAGAATCAGTTTTCTCAAAACATTACATATGTTAATATCATGAAAAGGATACGTCGGTATAAACAAACATTCACAAGTAGGTAAAAAATATCGTAAAGACAGAATATAATCGGTGATAGTCGATGCGTAATTACATTCAGGCTCATGTTGCTCATTTGAATTTAAAATCCAACAAGATTATTTCTCTGTCTGAAAGACAAATTTTTAACAAAATAAATAAACTTTCAGTCACAGAAATAATTTTTTAACGAAAAAGATTAATCTTTCACCGAACAAAATAAGTTTTCTGTTCTCTGCTCAAGCTATTCGTTACCTTAAAAGTGAGGCAGGAACAGCACACACGCTTGGGGGTCAGCAGGGGGGG
>NC_046661.1:96723916-96725548 GCF_010883055.1 Belonocnema kinseyi
TTGGGGTGGCAGAGCCCCAGATAGGAATCGCGTAGGTGCAAATGCTTCTAATTATTGCGTTAAAGGCACGAGCTTTAGTGGCTCGAGAAACTGTGGGGTTATAGAAGAAAGATTTTAGTAAAATAAAGGCCCCATTGGCCTTGTTGCGAATGGCGTGGATTTGTTTCGACCATGTCAGTCTTTTGTCAAAAATGACGCCGAGATATTTTGCGGAGGTACTCCATTCAATAGAGAAAGAATTTACAAAGAGTTTTGGGGGTTTGCGCTGGCGCCGGGAAAAGAAAAAAGCTTCAGATTTAGATTTGTTGATTTTAAATCTCCATCTGTAGTACCAGTCGAGAACAATTGGAGTGAATCTATTTAGACGGGAGGAGCAATGACTGATGACCTTGGAGGAATGAAGAAAACCAACATCGTCAGCGTATTGGAACGTGACTATTTTCTCGTCAACGGGTATGTCGTAGCAATACAGGTTGAAGAGAGAGGGAGAGAGTTTGGAGCCTTGAGGGACACCGGAAGTGATAGGTTGGGAGTCCGATAAAGATTTTCCGACGCGAGCTCTGAAGCTCCTGTTCGAGAGAAAGGATTTGATTAAACCGATAAGATAGTGGGGAAATTTTAGCTTGATGAGTTTGTGGATAAGGCCGTCGTGCCAAACTCTATCAAAGGCTTGTTTGCAGTCCAAAAGAAGCATGGTTGTGTGCCTGCCCTTGTTGAGGTTTTCGGCAATGTATTCGGAAACGCGCAGAAGTTGATGGGCTGTACGATGACGTTTGCGAAAACCGTGCTGGAAATCGGGGAGAAAATTGTTGTTTAAGACAAAGTCATCGAAGCGGGTCAGAATAATGTTTTCAGCTAGTTTTCTGAGAGTGCAAAGTAGACTGATAGGTCGATAGCTGGATGCTGAGCTGAGAGGTTTACCCTGTTTTGGGAGAAAGATTCCGATAGCTTCCTTCCAAGCCAGGGGAAAGTATTGTAACCGCATCATTGCGTTGACAATGTTGCAGATGGCTACGATGTGTTTGCGGGGAAGTGTTTTCAGTAACCGTGAAGTTTTGTGCAGTAATTGAGATATGGTCGTGAAAGTCAGCGAATTTATCGAGACTAGGAAAGGGGGAGCATTGCTCTTTGAGGGATTCTGCAAAGATATTAGTTTTTTTCTGATCGAGAGAGAAGGATTGATCATCTTTGGCGAGTGAGGGGGGGGTGGGTTTTTCTATTACGAAGGCATTTTATGACTTTCCAACATCTTTTGGGATTTAATTCGGCTTCGGCTATGAAGGAGTCGAATGAGGACGTATCGATGGGTTCAAGAAGGGATTTAATTTTCTTTGAAGGAAGTTGAGACGCTGGCGATGTTTACGACTACGGTAAGACTGCCAGTGTTTCCGGGCATGATTTTTCTTGCGAATAAGACAGTGTGTGGCGGGTGAGAGTTTGGTTTTACGCCTGAAAGTGGGGTGCGTTGAGGAGGCAAGTTTAACAGAGTTTTCGATATCTTGAGTCAGGGCTGCAACAGCTGCATCCAGGTTTATATTTTGACGGAGGAGAGAGTTCGGGGCTGCCCGATAATTCTAGCAGTACTGGGTTGTGGTCGGAACTTAGTTCAGAAAGAGTCCAGGGGTCTTTGTC
>NC_046661.1:96725648-96731781 GCF_010883055.1 Belonocnema kinseyi
ACTTCGTGCGTCCTGATACACCAGAATCTATCAGTGTACCATTAGCAACGACCGGTGACTTTTCGGACTGTGCGTGTTTTCTCTACTACGGTACGAGACCGACTGACTGTGGGTGTTCATGATGTCTCTTGGCAGGCTCGAACCCGCACTATTTACGTGTTTGTGCGCACGGTGTCGCGAAAGCGGTGGGGATAAAATTCCCGGTCGATTGGTTGCAAGATTGCGCGTGGGGATGTCGACTTCGTTGATTGGCTGGGGAGAGAGCAAAATAAAATTTTCAACCGAGCTTGCCTCGCGTCACCGTGTGTCAACTCTACTCTATTCCTAACAGTGTCAGAAACCTTAATTAAATTTTTTTTTAAATACTTTAAGTAACTGAAGGATGCTGAAATTTTTTTTTAACCTAGTTATTACGGCTATCCTAGCCTCATGATTCCGAAGGAATCATGACGATATTCTATACGTTTTAGATAGTCATAAATTCCCGAACAAAAGTTCTATTTCACAAACAATTTACCTAAATTATTATCCTATTCGTAGTGTTAGAAATCATTTACTAATTTATCCCATAATAACCCTAATTTAAACTAACTTACTTGCTTATTCTTGCTTAATTCTAGTTTATCTTAATTGATGAACGTGTAGACATTTATTTAATGTGTGCACGTTCACCAATTTATGAATTTAATTGCTAACTTTATCATTTGAGCTATTGATAGTTTCAATCCAAAGAGAGTTCTTCATCCTGGCTTTATTCCATGCCTTGAAAGGATTCATTAATTTACATATTCGGATTTGGTCATGGCCTTTGGTACGGGTCTTTAATAATTAAATTCTGTTCATTAATTTTACAAGAAGGTTGCCGTCGGATCGCGTTTTTCCTTGAGGTGGTTGAGCTCCCCGGTTCTGTTTTCCCATGCGGTGAAAAAGGAAGGATAGAGAGAAGGAGAGAGAAAGAAAAAAATGTAGGGAGAAGAGTAAAGCGCGCGCGTTAGTGTGAGAGAGAAAAACCGAAAGAGGCGTACATGACTCGGCCCGTCGCTAAGTTGACAGCGTTGGTAAACACGGCCCTTACACGTGTTTAGCAGACTGTCGCCACTCAGCCGGGGAGAATTTTCCGTCAATTTAGATCCCGTTACTGAAGGCCTGACAATAGGAAGGGTATGCAAACTTGTCGTCTCGAATCTCGAAAATCAGCTATTTGTCACGTAGGACGTTTCACTCAAGTTTCCTGTTTCAAAACTTGAGTGAAATTTCACGTCGACTAATTTCCTGATTTCCGAGGTTCTCATCTATGCTTGACATACAACATTTCAACCAAAATATTGAATTTTTAACTAAAAAGTTAAATTTCTGACCAAAAAGATGAATTTTCAGCCCATAAAATTAATTTGATACAAACAAAAAGACTACTTTTCAACCAAAAACAAGCAATTTCAAAAGAGAAACATTAATTATCAACAAAAATTAACTTTTGAGAAAATACATTAATTGTACATCAGATAATTAACTTTTTATCTAAAAAAGATAACTTTTAAATCAAGAACCGAATAGACTAAGAAGATTAATTTTCTACAAGAAAGACGAATTTTCAGGCAAAAAGATTTAGTTTGAACTATAAACTTTAATTTTTTACAAAATACAAGAATTTTAAACCAAAGAATGACATTTTTCACTAAAAATCTATTCATTTGCAACCAAAAATGGAAAATGTCAATTTTTAGTTATGGAAATTATTTTCAACCATCAAAGAATTTTTAACATAATAGTTAAATTTTCAACCAAAGAAATAAATTTTTAATCAAAAATATTAATGTTTGACTAAAAAAGACGCATTATTCACTAAATATGTATATGAATTTTCAACAAAATAGTTGAATTTTCAACAAAATGGTTGAATTTTCAAAATATAAATATTAAATCAAATATGAAATAGTTAAAAATTCGGTTAAAAAATGTTTTTAAACAAACAAGACGAATTTTTTACTAAATAAATCAATTTTCAACTAAAGAAATACGTTTTTCATAAAAATGATGAATCTTTCACCCAAGAAAATGAATTTTTAATTACGAAACTAAATACTTTACCAAAAAAATTAACCTTGGACAAAATAAATTAATTTTTAACCAAATAATTAAATGTTCAATCATAAAAGCTAACTTTTCAACCAAATTTCGAATAATTAAATTTACATTTAAAAAAAAATTATTTAAAGAAAGAACGAGTTTTCAACAAAATACTGTAAGCAAGGTGACCGAAAAACCCTGCTTTTTTTATATTTTGCCCTTTAACTATTGACAGAAATTTTGTAGAATAAAACTGATCATATCGCTGAATTCGGGAGACTTCAATCTTTCAGATTTTTTTTAGCGATTTACAATGTTAAGACTTGTGTTATTTTTTATCAATTAATAATCTGGAACGATTCAACTTTCTTTGAATATTATTTTAAAATTTAAACTTTATCAAGTTTATTTCTTCACGCAATTAATATCTTTTTACAAAAAAGAATATTTTTATCGTAAATAACATAAGACTAAATAGATACAATTTTCACAATATCACCTTCTTATTGTTTCAATAAAGATGAACAGCTTTTCAAGATGCCGTCTTAATAGGAAAACAAATTTCCAAATATTTCCGGCTTCGTAAACATTTTTCATGGTCATTAAAATTTATAAAATTTTCATATGAAATAATCAAAACTGAACTGTATATTAAAGCACTCAAATTTCAACTGTAATTAATTCAAAACTTTCCAAATAAGTTTCTTCATTTTTAAGTTATTTTTCGTTACATTTATAAATTAGAAACATTAAAAATTGATGGTTTAAGTTTTTTTATTTTTTATAACCGATAAAACTTGTATTTTGTAATAAGTTACTTTTAAATTAAAAATTCGGAATCTGTCGGTTTTAATATCTAAATGCATAACAAATTTTCCATAAAACGATTCAAAGTTTAATTTTTACAAGTATCTATTTCTTCATAGAAAATTTTTGTAGAAGAGGGTTCAACTCTTTAGTGAAAAATTTAACTATTTTTATGAAAACTTGTCTTATATTTGACTCAGAAATTTAATTTTGCAAACAAGCAATTGAACTGTACCATTTTTTGTCAAAAATGTGTCTTTCTGAGTTAAAAATTTAAATATTTTTTCGAAAATAGATTTTTTCAGTTGAAAGCTCACATTTTTAGCTCAAAATCATAGTTTTTTGTTAAGAATTCAAGTGTTTATAGATCATTTCTTTTTTTGGTTTTGAAATAAAATTTTTTGTGAAGATGTATGTATTTTGTTCAAGACCCATCTTTTCTAGTAGAAATTTCATTTTCTAGGTTGAAAAGATATATTTTTTGTCGAAAATTCATCTTTTGGTTGAAAATTTAACAAATTTTTAAAAAATTAGTTTTTTGTTGTTATTCAAAGTTATTTTTATTCAAGAGAATTTATATCTGAAAATTTAACAATTCAATTGTTGGTTGAAACTTTAACCTGTATATCTCAACAAACTGCATAATTTGTAACCAAATGGTGTAATTTTCAACCTAAAAATACAAGCTTTCTACAAAATAATTGAATTTCTTATCAAGAGAATTTTTAATAAAATACATATATTTCTAATCAAATGGTTAAATGCTCAAACAAAAACAAATTAATTATCAATTAAGAAATATGAACTTCCGAAAAATTACTATTCATATTAATTCTCTTTTCTTTTCATAATTAATTTTCAACAAAATAGTTAAATTTTTAACTCAAAAGATTTATTGTAAAACGTAAATGAAAAACTTCAATTTTCATTCACAAACATGAATCTTAAATTTTTAAAAAATCTTGTTTAAACTAGTTGAATTTTGCACTAAACTTTTGAATTTTCTATCAAAAAAAATTACATTTTCAAACCTTAAATATAAATTCTCCACAAAAATGTAAACTTTCAGTTAAGTGATGAAATTTAAAGTTAAAAAATTAATTTTCAATCCAATAAAATAAATTTTGAACCAAATACACCAATTTTTACCTAAAAAGTTAACTATTTATCTCAGAAAATTAATTTTCTACCAAAAAAGACGAATTTTTAACAAACGACATATTTTTTCAACCAAACAGTTGAATTTCTAAACGAAAAAACTGTGGAAAAATAGATTTTCATTTGAAAAAAATTAATTTTCTCTGAAAAAGCTAATTAATTACCTAAATTTTGAACCAAATAGGTGAATTCTTAGACTAAAAAGATTAATTTTTAAGCAAAAATCGAATAGCGTGATCTTTATTTTGAACACATTAATGTTTAATTGAGAAAAATAAATTGTCTACAAAACAGTTGCATTTTTTTACGAAACTGTTTGATTTTAAAAACAAATAAACGAATTTTCTATACAAACTAGTTGAATTTTCTACCTGAAAATATGGAGCTTTGGAAAAAGTTCATTTTCAATCAATTAGTTAAATTTCACGTTAGAAAAATTATTTTCTCTGTCCAAAAAAGAAATTTTAAACAAAACACGTAAATTTTTAAACAAATAGTTAACTTTTGAATTAAGAACACTAATTTTCTAGAAATAGTAAAATTTTCTATGGAAAACGATTCAACTTTCAATCTAAAAACATAAAAATTCAACAAAGAAGTTCAACTTTCAACCAAGTAGTAGAATTTTTAAATCGAAAATTCTAAATTAAAAAAAGTCCATGTTTAAATAAAGACTTAAATTTTCATGAAAAAAAATTTTCATCACAAAAAAGTGAAACCAAATCAAATAGTTGAGTTTTTAAATTAAAAACATTAATTTTGAATCAAAGATCGAATAGTTTCATCTTTATTTTGAAAAAATTAATGTTTAATTGAGAAAAATGAATCTTCTACAAAGCAGTTGAATTTTTTCACGCAACTGTTTAATTTGCAAAACAAATAAACGAATTTGCTATACAAAATAGTTGAATTTTCGACATGAAAATATGGAGCTTCAATAAAAGAGTTGATTTTCAATCAATTAGTTAAATTTTAGGTTAGAAACATTATTTTTCAGACCAAAAAAAAATTTCAACAAAATACCTCAATTTTTAACCAAATATTTAACTCTTCAATTAGGAAGACTAATTTTATACAAAAAGTTGAATTTTCAACTTGAAAATATGATTTTTAATCAAAAACATAATAGTTGATGTTTCAAGTGAAAAAGATTGTAATTTTATTAAAAATAAAACACAATTGAATGAAATAAAACAAAATTTCTACAAAATAGTTAAATCCCAAAACTATAATAAAAAAAGATAAATAAAGTCGAATTCATCGCCTCATTATACTCATCAGTTGAAAATATTCTTTTAAATCATTAGGGGCCCTTCCACTCACATTCGCAGTATACGAGTTTCCTCGTTCGAATTTCAGGTGTGTGAAAACTAAAAGACGAGGTTTTAATTTTTTTAAATTTAAGAATACAATTTAAGTTTGAAATAAATTGATTAATGATAGAACTACCAGTGGTTACTGAAAAAATCATAATTCACTTTAGACTTTCATTAACCTCAGAAAGCTCAATCTTCAAAGTCGCGTATGTCCCAACTATTACTGACGTGAAATAGGCAATTACAGAATATGATCGTTCGATTCATCAACAGAATTTGTTCACAATTTTTTCTAATCGTATTACTAGAAAAAACCGTTAGGAATACTAGGAACACGAAAAGAATTTTTTGGAACAAACACTTAATTAGAACCACGCGTCCGCTATGCAAATTGGTGGCAACTAGCGCAACCCGACGCGCACTGCATGACGCTCAGGTGACCTGTAATTTTGACGAAAAGAAATAGATTGTCAGCGATGGTTCATCTGCTCCTCCGCACTGAGAGAACTTCGGTGTGTATGGTACAGTGATCCCAGATCTGAAACGAGACGTGGTCCAATACTATGACACGTCTATGTCCGTGTGAATATGGTAGGAGACGATATAAATGCCTGGGTTTCGCGCGCAACCCATTTCTCCTCTTCTGAATTTATATATATATATATATGCCAGGTGTATACATATTATTGAAAGTATGCGCCCTCGCTGGCTACACATTTTGTCCACCTCTCAGGCAATTTATGGATACCTTTCCAAAAAAAGTCTTCGTTTTTTGAAGCAAACCA
>NC_046661.1:96731881-96734186 GCF_010883055.1 Belonocnema kinseyi
TCCAAATCCCAGCATCAACTCACTCGCAAATTATTCGAGTAAACCTTCCGACCGTTTTAGAAGGCCCTGCCTTCTAGTCTCGCCGTCCTAATTTTAACTTACACATCTTTCTTTCTCCGTGTTTCGCTTCATGCGCGAGTGTCCTTGCAGTACGACTGTTTAGACCACCAAACTTCGCTGTCCCCTCTTCTTCTTTTAACTTGGTTTATAACCTTCAAGGTTGGCAACCAAAACGGGGAGGGGTTTTTAGTCGGTAGGCGCACTGGGCGAATCCGACACTATCCACTTTTCTTGGGGGTCTTTTAGAAGATTCCTCCTCCTCGGCCACTCAAACAAAAAAAAAACCTGCCAAGAGACTTAGCGTTTAGCCGTCGAGAGAGTACACCCGTTCTCGCGCTTATTTTGGAAATTGACTCAAAGCTGTACTACCGAGGCTGAAAAAAGCATTGGAATCTCACTCTACAGTTTTTTTTTCCTTCCGTCTCTCCCTGGGGATTTATTCCAACGACCTTCTCAACGGAAAGTGAAGTGACCAATGTAGTTCAGTGAAACTTCCTAGTGTACATTTACTGATTAGTTCCTTGAATATTTTGTTTGTTGTGCGCCTTGTGTTTCTTTTTTCGTTTTGTTGTTTTGTTGCCAGCTATCACCTCCAGGAAGGACGGAGACGGTTATCTCCATTAGAGTTTGGTGTCGATTCCGACAACTACCTTATGACCGGGAGGTTAGATCACACGTGCCACTCCCAGCGCACTGCCCGCCATCGGTGTCCAAGAGGCAGGACTACCTCTCACTCGCACCCTGCGGGCCTACAACTTGCAGAGGAGCAGCGAAGGCGTGAGTTAGCTATCAGGCTCCTCGACCGTCGACGAGGCCGCACGCGCAGAAGCCTGGCCCGTGCCGATGAGGGACCGAGGAGAACCGCTGGAGAGCGGCGTCGCCGCCACACAGCCGAACGCCGCGAACGCCTCTCCACCGGCCGGATTGATCGTCGCCGGAGCGACGCAACGGGGGATATCCGACCCCGGAAGGTCGGCAACGAGAGAGGTAACCGGCCCAGGAGGGTCGGCAAAGAAGGAGAGATCCGACCCAGGAGCGTCGGCTACGAGGGAGCGGATTGCCGTGTTGACAGCGAGCATACCGGAGCAGTCACCACCGAACAGCGGCCCTTAGAGATCCTAGGGAACCACCGTGTCCTTGCTGCTCAAGAACGGGTAAGGGCGCTTAAGGAACGCCGGGCTTTTCAGAACGTACCAGCCGTCGAGTCAACTGGTCGCGATGAGAACGTCGCTCCAGTAGCCAACCGCACCCGCACCTGTCGCCATCGTAGAGCCAGTCAAGGAAGGCTTTAGACCGGCACCGGTCCGCAAGTACCAGGGTACCTCCCACGACATACCTGAGGGAGCCGGCTACGACTCGAAGTCAGCCGCCTTGTCCAAGGAGGCACACCTGCTCCTCGAAAAGAAGAGAGGGAGACCGGGTACCCTGGACCCGCGTCGCCGAGGACCTCCACGGGACCGAGAGACCCCTCTCTCTCTCCCTTTACCGGTCTTCCGTCCACAGGTACGGCACACCTTCCCGACAGGACCATACCGGGGCACCACTATCGTCGTGGCCTGTCCAAACTCGCCGCCGGTACCCAGGGCGCTACGAGCCCCACCGTCCTTACCGCTTCCGCCAGTCCACGCCATCGTCAGGGCCTTGGACACGCCATCCTCCAGCGCCACCAGTAGCCTCGAGATCGCTGGACCGACTTGTCCATCTCTGTCTACGCCATTCGTAACACCGCCGAGACCAGCCACTACCGCCCCCGTGAGGGAGGGCCCGGAAGTGGACCTTTTGTACCTCACTACTGTCGAGGAATTCTCCCCCAGTCTAAAAAGGTTTCCCACGCCCTCCCCCAACCAAGGAAGCAGCTTCTCTTTCGACACTAGGCGTTTCCTGCGCTTCTGAGCGCTGTTCTATGATTTTCAGGTTCGCTTGCTAAAAAAAAGGATCCTCCGCGGGTCACCTCACCGCCCTCTACCTTAGGGGTAATGGATGGTCTACAGGTCTGGCGTTATTTTATGTCCTCGCAAGGTGCGAAGAAGATTCCCCTCGCCCCACCCAATAGCCGGAACGAGGGGCCAAAGCCTATACCCGACTCGACGCTTTCCTAGCACGGAATAATTAGGTGCTGCCCGTCCAGTCATTTACGCCAACCCGAGCTCCTTCCGTACCCCGGTCATGAGCCGTCGACCCGCCACGTACGTCGTCACGGATGAATGGACTGTGAAGGATATCGCCCGACAGAAGACGAACCTAG
>NC_046661.1:96734286-96735833 GCF_010883055.1 Belonocnema kinseyi
AATTATAGTTGAAAATTCAACTATTTGCATTTAAATTAGGTTAAAAATTCAGCTTTTTTGTAGATAATACTCTTTTTGACTTTAAAATTTAAAAATTTATTATAATTAAATTGACCTTTTTTAGGAGAAATTTCATCTTTTTGGTTAAAAATGTATGATTTTTGGTCAAAAATGCAATTGTTTGGTTAAAATATGAACAGTACATCTTCTTGGGTTTAAAAGTCAATTATTTCACTAAAAGTTGAACTACTTTGTAAAAAAAAGTCTTTTTTTTAACAAGGTTTTATAATTGTAGTTGAAAATTTAACTATTTGGTTGAAAGTTTAACTCTTTGATTCAAACCTCATATTTTCCGCTTAAGAAATTCAACTTTTTGTAGATAATTCTTCTTTTTGACTTTAAAATTGAATAATTTTGTTGAAAATTCATGTATTTTGTTTGAAATTTGTCTTATTTTGTAGGTCATTAATTTTCTTGCTCGAAAATTCACCTTTTCCCTTGAAAATTTAACAATTTCGTTGAAAATTCGTTTTTTTTTTCGTTGTTCAATTCAATTTTTTATCACAGCTTTTATCTGGAAATTGAACTATTCCATTTTTGGTTAAACTGTATCCTGTAAATTGTATTAGTTAAAACACCAATTATTTGTTAGAAAATTAATTTATTTGTTTTCGATTATGACTTGAAATATTATTTCAGTCTAAATTTTTTTATTTTTAACCCATACAATTTGAAATTTTTAAATTAAAAACAGAAAATTTCGTTAATTATCAGCAGTATTTGACCGTTCATTTAAAACAATCCATTACAAACAACTGTTAAAAACTACAAATTTGAACAGAATGGTTCGAAATAGAATACCTTGAATTGTTAAATTTGTAATGAGCTGAATATAAAGTTTAAACGCTACAACTTTAATTTAAAAAAAGATTCAGAATTAATTTAAAACTTGAAATTATTTCAAATAATTTGAAACACGATTTAGACTTTTGCAGGTTTAAAAAAATAATAAGCTTTTTGAGAATTGTACAGTATTTAAAAAGAATAACAAAAATTGTTGTGATTGCTAAGAACATTGAAAATTATTTTTTATTTTAACAAATAAATTTTAAGTGAGTATTTGAAAACATTTTAAAAATTAAAAAAAAAATCCGGAAGATCTTAAGAAAATTTTTTTATTTTACGGTTTTTTTAATTTTAGGAAAAAATATAATTAACAAAATATATCAATTTTCAACCAAAAAGTTTACATTTTAACAAATTAAATTAATTTTCTATCAAATAATTGGTGTTTTAACTAATACAATGTCTTTTTGACTTTAAAATAAAATAATTTCGTTGAAAATTCATGTATTTTGTTTGAAATTTGACTTTTTTTGTAGATCATTAATTTTCTTGGACGAAAATTCATGTTATTAGTTGAGAATAATTTAACAACTTTGTTAAAAGTTTATTTTTTCGATTAAAAATTATTTTTTTATCTGAAAATGTAACTATTCTAGGATTGATTAAAAATTAATCGTTTTTATCTGGAAATTGAACTATTC
>NC_046661.1:96735933-96750982 GCF_010883055.1 Belonocnema kinseyi
ATTTATATAATTTATATTTTATAATTGAATTAACGTAACCTCAAAATACACGCATTAAAGAGGCGCGCGAAGTATTCAAATCATGAGAAACGCCAGCCCAGCATCGAAATCTGGAAATATTCAAATCCCAATCTCTTCATTTTATTTCGAAGCAAATAGAGATATAAATAGAACCGCCGAAGTGTTCCGACAGGCAATCGTACACCTTCGAGTTTTCAAATTCAGAAGAGGAGAAATGGGTTGCGCGCGCAACCCAGGCATTTATATCGTCTCCTACCATATTCACACGGACATAGACGTGTCATAGTATTGGACCACGTCTTGTTTCAGATCTGGGATCACTGGTATGGTACACTTGGATGGGAGTGACAGCAGCGCCCATCAGCGAGTACATGCAGGATACCGAATCGGAGTAGCAGATACTCTTTTTGCCGTTCGAAGAAAGCAACAGACACGCAGCTATAGGTTATGCCGACTGACTAGCGTGGCATCTACGCTGTGCCGGTGTGTCTCTCGCTCCGATCGGAGTAGCTGCTGCTCCGGTCATGAGTGTAGCGCTCGCTACCATGATTCAGAGCTTACCCTATACTTGGAGCGTAGAAGCTACACCGAAGTTCTCTCAGTGCGCGGATGGTCGAAATGAGTGAAAACAAGAGGGTGATATTGGCTAGGTGATTTTCATTTTATTGCCGTCTACCTGCTCAGCCTTCCCTCTCCACTCGACTTCCCCTCATGTAGCTGACCGAGCGAGAGCGCTGTGTCGAGTCTTGTCAGCGGGGGGGCACCCTTATCCTAATGAGGAATAAAATACCAAACATTAAAATGTTTTAATTTTTCAATCAGCAATTTAAAAATATTATATTCTGAATCTACGTTTTTTTCAAGTCCTACGATATGTTACTTGCAATCAAAAGATTAAAATTAGAATAAGTTATCGCAGATTTTATTTAATTTTTTTACCCTGGCTAGCTAGCATTATGGAATTTCCCGTAGTATAGTTGAAAATACAATAGTTCATTTTGTAAAAAATTCCTTTGTTGGGAATTTAACTGATGAATTTTGTTGAGAACTTAACTGTTGAAATTTGCAGAAAATTCGTTTGTTGTTAATTAAGCTGTGATTTTTTTTAGAATATTCGTCTCTGGGAAATTTAAATTTGGAATTTTAGCAGATTATATGATTTTTACCCAATAACCTACAAGAATGTTATACTTGAAAAGATAAATTTTCAACAATGAAATAGTTGAATTTTCAGATTCAATAATTAGTTTTCACCAAAATAATTAATTTTTTTACCAAAGAAATAAATACCACACTAAAATGGTGAAGCTTCAACCACACAGGAATTATTTTTAGTAAGAAAAATTAATGTCATATTTTTAAAAAATACGATTTTCCAACAAAAGAGATTAATTTTTAACTAAAATTAAAATTTTTATGAAAAAAGGAAATTTTAAATTCTCTAGAAAGAACTTTTAATCTACTACAATGTTTTTAATTTAATGTATAATATCAAATTTAAAATCTTTGGTAAAAACCTTTTTGAAATTAATATTATTAATTTCTAGTATTGATATTCAGAAAAACGTCCACGAAAAATAATAACAATATCAATTATTATTAAACTTTTAATAAAAAATAAAAATTGTAACGACTAATTCAGATTCTCTCAGAAGATCACCCTCTAATTATTAATATATAAACTCCTAACCCTTAAAAACATAATAAATTTAAATTTAAATAGGATGGATTCAACTAACTGGTAATAATTATTCATATTATTTTAAAACATCGTCAAAACCAATGCTCAGATAAATAATCAATCTTGAACTGTAATATCAAAATAAACAATTTTAAAGGAATACTTGCGTAGTGTGTAATACCTTTAGACAATTGGCAATTAAAAGCTAATGAATTTTACAACTTAATAGTTAAACTACTTTGTTAAAAAAATTTTAAAAAGATTTATCATTTTAAATGAAAAATTATTTTTTTAAATTTCAAATTAATTTTTTTAACTACAAATAATTCTTCAATGTTTGAAACCTTATCATTTTAGAGCGATATTTATCTCTTTGATTAAAAAACGAATAATTTTGTTTAAAACCAATTTTTCAATCTGAAGTTTAATTAACAACGCACGAATTTTCTATAAATTTCAATAGCTGAATTTTTAACAGTTAATTTTTCAACAAAATTAAGCAGTTGGATTGTCAACAGGCACATTTCCTACAAAATGAACTGTTGTATTTTCAACTATACTACGGAAAATTCCGTAATACTAGCTGGCCAGGGTCAAAACATAAATTAAAATCTGCGATTATCTATTCTAGTTTTAATCTTTTTATTGCAAGTAACATATAGTTGGAATCGCAAAAAATGTAGATTCCGAAACTAATATTTTTAAATTGCTGACTACAAAATTAGAAAATTTTTATGTTTGGTATTTTATTCCACATTAGGATAAAGATGTCCCCGCTGGCAAGGCTCGACAGAGCGTTCTCGCTCAGTTAGCGACGTGAGGGGAAGTCGAGTGGAGAGGGTAAGACGAGCAGGTAGACTGCGATCAAATGAATACTGCCGATATTAACTATCCCGGAAGGGTGACTAGATTATCATAATAGCGAGTGAGCCTCTGCAGATAGTCAATCTAAACATAAAATGAGTCTCCCTAAGTATGTATTTGTCCAAAAAACTAGACGACTAGACACTTCTTTGTTGGGATGGGGACAACTTTGCACGTGCTTAACTGTGCACTTCGATGGCCAGACGGACAACTGTGCACGTGCCATATGTGCACGTTTAAATTTCTGAGTTCACAGATGTTTTGCTGTGGACTTCGAGGTACGCAGATGTCACTTCTTCAGCTGTTCACATGCGCAGAGGTCACTTGCCCAACTATGCACGTGCACTGGTCCAACTGTGCAAATACAAAGATGCCACTTTCCTTACTGTGCACGTGCACATATGGCACTTCAACAACTGTGCAAAAACACAGATGTCACTTGCCAATATGTGCGCATTTATGCTATTACGTAAGGCTGTATACAAGGGTGGTCCTTTATACGTATCCACGTATAATCAATATTTCACGGTTGAAATCATTCAATCTTGATGAAATAGAAAGTACTAACTTTTTTAAACTTTTTTTAACAATCTTTTGATAGTCATTTTTATGAAAATATTCCTTCCGAATATTATAAATATACGAAAATCTCTTTTTAACTGCGAATAACTACTGTGTCCACCCGGTAGATATTTATTTTTTTAAGTTACTCACCTCTTTGATTTTAACAAATTTTTTATTTACTTTCTTAAGATTTAACTAAAAGAAAATTTAGAAGAAAAAATTTTAATAATTCTTATCACAGTTTTACTGCGGTTTATGTGCTGATTTATAATCGTGGGTTACACATTCGTCTTTGCAATTGGTTCATGAAATCGCAAGGTTTATTTATTTAGATCGTACATATTTTTTTAATTCTCTTGCTATCACCTCCGAGATTTGTTTGCTGCATCTGGCAAGCTTTCCTTGAAAAATTATTTACTAAATACTGTTTGAATTCAACACCTATACGAGACTTTTATAGGGGTTCGAAAAAAACTCCGCAAGTACAAAAATAAGATGAAGATTATTCAAATATGGAAAAATGTTTGGTCGTTGTGTGGCTTAAGCGTTGCTTGTAACCACGTTTAATCCTTAAACTGAAATGATTAGTCCAGCACTAAGTTCGACAGATTCCAAAGTTTAATTTGCATAAAAACAACTATAACCTTACTGATCGTCCTTTTTTATTATTCGGCATAAATTTTCCCAGTTTTAAACGCGTTTTAGACCCAAAATTAATAATTGGTTCCAAATATCGAAACTGTACGCATCACTGCAAGGGTAAGTTGCCAGAAATCTTTACAATTTTTTTAAAACCAATATTTCTTTTTTCTGAATTCAGGGAATTCAGAGAATTCAAGAAATTCTGAGAAATCGAAGAATTGAAGGAGAATTGAGAGAATTCAAGGTTTTGAGGGAATTTAAGGAATGCATAGAGTTCAGAGAATTCAAGAAGTTTGAATAATTCACTGAGTTAAGAGAATTCTAGGCATTGAAAGAATTCGAGGCATTGAGTAAATTCAAGAAGTTCTGTGAATTCAAGCAATTCGAGGAATGTAGGGAATTCCGAGAACTCAAGAAATTCAGAGAATTCAGTGAATTTAAGGAACATAAGGAATTTAAAGAATATAAGGAATTCAAAGCATACAGGAAATCCGAAACATTTAGTGAATTAAATTAATTTAAGCAGTTCATATGAGTCAAGGAATTTAAAGAATTCAAGGAAATCTGAGATTTAAAGACTTTAGAGTATTCAGTGAGTTCAGTGAGTTCAGAGAATTCGAGGAATTCAGAAAATTTAAGGAATTCGTAGAATTAAGAGAATTTGAAGAATTAAAGAAATTCAAGAAATTGAGAATATTTAAGTGATTAAGAGAATTCGAGGTGTTCAGCTAATTCAAAGCATTCCGTAAATTCAAGGATTTAGCAAATGCGAGGAATTTAGAGGATTTAAAGAACTCACAGTATTCAAAGAATCCAAAGAATTCAAGTAATTCATAGTATTGAGGAAATTCGTAGAATTCAAGGAGTTCTGAGAATTCCAGGAATGTAAAGAATTCAAGGAATTCAGAGAAATCGAGGAATTCGGGGAATTTAAGAAATTGAAGTGATTTAGAGGATCCCGATTATTTCGAAATATTAATGAATTCAGTGAATTCAAGGATATTCCAGAAATTCAGAGTTCAAAGAATTTAAAGAATTCAAGACATTCGTCAAGTTCAAGGCATTCAGTGAATTCAAGGAATTCAGAGAATTTAAGAAATTTGGAGAAATGAAGAAATTTAAAGAATTCACGGAATTTAGGGAATTCAAGGGATTGTAAGAATTTGAAGCATTCAGTAAATTTAAGAAGTTCTGTCTATTGAAGAAATTGAGTGAATTCAAGGATTTCGAGGAATACATGGAATTCAGGGAATTCAAGGAAACTAGAGAATTAAAGGAATTCAAGGATTTCAGAATATTCAAAGAAATTCAGAGAACTTAAGGAGTTAAGAGAATTTAACGATTTCAGAGAATTTAAGGAATTCATATGATGAAAGGAATCCACAGAATCCAAGGAATTCAAAAAATTCAGAGAATCTGTTCAAAATTGATTATACGTATATACAGAGAGACATGATCACAGTTGGACATGTGACATCTGTGCAAGTTCATAGTTAGGAAAGTGACATCCGTGCATGCACGTCCAAATCCACTGAAACCCATATGTGCACTTAGAAACTTCTACGTGTACTATTGCCCAAGTAGCATCTGTGCACGGCCAGATTTCTTGAAGTGACAACTATGCACGTTCATAACTGATACTTGGAGAACTGTGCACGTCGAAATGTAAACTTGCACAGTTCTCACTTGGACAAGATTTCACGTGCACAAATGGTACTTGGACAACTGTGCACGTCAAAATTTCAACTACGCTGTACAAGTGCACAGATGGGCTCCTTTGGTCTTGAACTTGCACAGATGGGCGTGCACAGTTGGTCACGTGAAAAGTTGCTACGTGTAAACTTGTCCGTCATTCTTCTTTGTTTTATACAGAGCCGTAACAAAGGTGGTGCCGTCGGCCTACGTACTCGGTGCAGACCGAAAGGGTTGCAAATACACAAATAAATAAATTAAAGATAATGATCAATTTTAAAGTTCTAATCAAATTATTTCGGACTCAGCGCAAAATTATCAACTGACACTGGGCGACAAATAAGATAGTTACGATCGTGACTGTATACCAACTAAAACCCGTTTTACACATAGCTCATCGGCGACCTTTACGTAGACAAGAATTTTTGTCAATAATGAGATAATGGATAGCATATATGTATATATATGTCAGTAAAAAGTATTTAAGATACCTTCAGTTACAGTACGACAAAATTTCCAAAAATCATTTCCTTGTGTTTCTGTTCGTAATGAAGATTGTTGTCTTCATACTGCTTTTCATGCTAGTGAGGTTTTTTGATTCTGCTCGTAAGTACATAGTACTAAATCAAAAATATATTAAAAGATCCTTCATCTAGGTATAGTTTATTTTCATAAATTGGGCCTTCTCTTAGAAACTGTTGAAACATATGCTATTATCAATGCAGAAACTCGATGGGTCCTTTTCTGAATATAAATTTCCATCACTTCGTAAATCGTGTAAAGTTAACTTTATTCTCAACCTCACTACACCAAAAAAAAAACAGAATTTAGTCAATACAATGAAATTGTTTCTTTTATATTGAAAAATATAAAATAGAACAATCTCTATAGGCAAACTTCAGCCGATCTATTCTGGAATGATCTACACTCTACCATGCTAAACAACAAAACCACTGAATACATTATAAAGGGAATTGAGATATTTTAAAAGTTTTTATAATTTCATAGGCTTAAGTGTAAAGCAACATTTTAATTTATAAAAATGAATTTGCAATAATTTGCATACTAAACACTTATTATAGAAAGTTTAATTCATATTGTAATAAAATATGAAAAAGAGGTACAATTTTCTTCAAATGAAAATTTATATATTTTTGGATTTCTTTAGAGAAAAAATGATTAACTGAGACATATTAAGTGAGAGCATATATTTTTCACCATGGACCATGGAGTTCGATAACAAAATTTGCTAACAAAAAATCACTATATTTCGTATTACAGAATCAACTTATGCAGGAGCAATCACACCGGGCTTAAGAAACAGTCGAGCAGGTAATTAGAAAAATTTCACCAAAGCCTACAGTTTTTTTACTCTTAAAATGTTTCATGGACAAATTTAATGGTTTTGGGTTTCAGAAATAAAATTCAAGATGGCTCATCGTAGAATGATCAAGCGGAATGATAGACCTGCTGCAATATATGTTTACGGGAAACCTTATATCATAAATGACGATGGTGAATTCGGTAATTCAAAACTAAAACGCAATTTAAAACAATTATGTAAAAATTTTGCGTGAATCGTTTATTGTTTTCTAAATATTGTAACTGCTAATTGAAGATATTTATATATTTATATTAACTGACTATTAAATGAAAACACTAAATAATTGATAAATATTTTGACACATTGACTTTAGCATAACAAAATTCTGATTGTCTAAATATTCTTTAAGTTAAATGCTAACATATTACTGTTTTACAAGTCAACCCCTCAATTATTAATTCTATATAAATTTGGACTGTTTCAGTACTCGAGCACGGTAAACGAGTGATGTTAAATATTAAGGATGGTGATGTACTGGTATTGCCTAATGGTGAGGAAGGAGTTTATACAGAGCGCGGGTTTATGCCGTTAATTCAACATCCATATCTTCCCTTGTAGACACATGCATATCCTTACCCAGCAGATAGTTTAAAAATTTAAGTGTATGATGTTCAAATACAGAATAAAAAGAAAAACCAATTTAATCTACAACAAAAGTTTCGTATCAGCACCCCTACTTTTCCGTTCTAAACCCTACGTCTTACCCAGCGGGCACAAAATTTGGCGACGCCTTAACGACATCGTTAAGACATCTTCACGACATCTTTACGACATCCTATGTCCATGTCGTTTCGATGTCTTTACGATATCGTAAAGACATCCTCTGATCATACGACTTATTTACGATATCGTAAAGACACCTTAACGACATGGACATAGAATGTCGTAAAGCTTTCGTAAAGATGTCGTTACGATGTCCTAAAGACGTCGCCAAACTTTGTGTCCATTGGGTTCGCTGTCTGCGATATCGTCAAGATATAGGATGTCGTAAAGTTTTCATAAAGTTGTCGTGAAGATGTCGTAACGATGTCATAAAGACGTCGCTAACCTTTGTGTCCACTGGGTAGTATTTACTTTTTTTAGGTTAGTAAAAATGTAATCGTGTTAGACTAATATCAAATTTTTGGTTTGCATTGACAAAAACATAATTATTTATCTATTTTGTTAATGGTCAAAATAAAAAACTTCAAATTTCTTTCTTGTAGAGTCAAGAAAAGAATGTAGCAAAATTAATTATTGAATATCAATCTTTAGTGACAATGCATATGAGCACATTTGCGCCGCAATTTAATATAGAAAATAATCTGACTTTTCAGCTGTTAAAACCAAAACAAAAGACTCAGCAGAGCTACGGTACGATAAAAAAATCTGTTTTGTTGAAATTGTTGTTTAAACTGTGAGCATATTTTGAAATATTTTTCTAGATGACATAGTTATTCATTGAAAATAATTTACTACGCAACCAATCAGAAAATCGCTGGGCAAGGATATTTTATAATACTAAGAAAATAGTTTTCCTTGAAAGTGATTTTTTGAATAAAAAGGTCAACATCGCCGAGGGTTCGACTATTTAAACAATATTTTTGAATCTGTAATATGCGGTGAAACTGATAACATCATGTCATTTTATAGAAAAAATTAAATAGAAACAATGTATTGGATAATTCCTTGTCCTCTCCTTTTTTACATGTATTATAAAAAATTGTTTAATAGTTGATTTTGCTATGCAATTGTTCATTTTCACAAAGATAATTCATGGAAGTATTTTTCCATCATATGGAAGAAATTTAGGGGGCAACATTTACAAAAAAAAATATTGCGTTAATTTTTCTTCTGTATTCGTTATATATTTTGCGACCTAAAAAGGAAAGTATATAATGTTAATACAATACCATCAAGAATATATATTAAAGTATGATTTTTATTTGATTTATTTAGCTAAAGGCATGAATTACAGAATACTCAATTCTCGATAATTATAATTTATTATTAGCATACTTACACTTATGGTGACCTAGTGGGCACAAAATTTGGCGACATCGTTACGACATTCTCACGACAACTTTACGACATCCTATGTCCATGTCGTTTCGATATCTTCGCGATATCGCAAAAACATCTTCAGATCATACGACTTCTTTACGATATCGTAAAGACACCTTAACGACATGGACATAGGATTTTGTAAAGTTGTCGTAAATATTTCGTAACGATGTCGTAAAGACGTCGCCAAACTTTGTGCCCAATGAGGAGTTTATTAAGTAAATCATAGTTGAAGCTCTCATTATTTTACGTGAATCATAGAAACTTAAATTTTCAACATATTTCTTCATCTCTGATCATGAATGAGATTGGTACGATTAATTCAAGATGCTTAATCTTCATACCATTTAACCTGACTTGAGTTGAAAAAAAAGTGAAAAATATGTACATGCCTTAGTCCTAAAATTGATATCTTTTCCGAATATCTCCTAAACACGACTAAAATTTTTGGGCTTTTTAATAAATGTAAGATGTTTTTTATTTATATAAAAAATAAATAAATATAAAAATGTCACGATCATATAAAAAACATAAGATTTAAATTGAAGCAACTGCGTGACAGTCGCACAACTACAAATTTGAGAGCGAAATTGTTCGATTACTTACTGTTTGAAAATTCTCTAAATTTTTAATGAAACGAAATAAAATAAAATTAATTGACAATTAAATTTGAACAGTTTGGTTTAAAATTCAGAATTTTTTTTGAAAAATCATCTTTTTGTTAAAAATGTAATCGTTTTGTGAAAAAACTCATATTTTTAGGTACAAAACTTAAATGTTTTGTAAAAAATTCATATTTTTGGGTAAAAAATTTAAACGCTTTTTTGGAATTTCATATTTTTAGGTAGAAAATTAATCTACCTTAATAGGAAATTTCTATCTTATCTAAAACTGATATTTTAACGCTGAAAAGTCAAACTGAACTTTTTTTAGATGAAAGTTCTGCTATTTTTCCAAAAGATTGTCTATTTTAAAAATTCATATATTTTACTTGAAATCGCATCTTTTTTTCGCCAAAACCTCAAAGATATGTTTTAAAATTCAGCAATTTTATTAAAAAGTCATCTTTTTTGTTAATAATTTTAATAATTTTTGTTTTGTTAATAATTTAACTCTTTTGTACAAAAATTCATATTTTTGGGGGGAAAATTTAACTGTTTTGTTGAAAATTCATATTTTTTGCGTAGAAAATTTAAACTTCTTTTTTTTAATTTTACATTTTTGCGTAGAAAATTAATCTACCTTAACAGAAAATTTTATTCTTATTTGTGCTTTATATTTTCATGCTGAAAAGTCAAACTGAAATTTTTCTGGATGAAAATTAAACTATTTTTCCAAAAAAATTTCTATTTATTTTCAAAATTCATCTACTTTACTTGAAATTGCACCCTTCTTCGACAGAGGGGACTTTCTTCAAGCTCTAACTTATGTATATGATACTGGAGGTTTCCATGTCCTATAAACATTTCTGTTAGGACCTTGACTTAATTCCTCCCAAGCTTGAGTATTTCCTTCGCTCGATGAGGGTCATTCTGATGTCTTGATGTAAAATTCTCCTTTGCTGCTAGCTTAGCAAGCCTGTCCAATATCTCATTGCCCCTGATGCCACTGTGTTCAAGGATGCAGAGCAGAATGACACGGTTTTCTGTCACTAGCTTATTCAGTGCCACAAAGCACTTTCATACTAGTAGCGACGTGGTAGTTGTTTCATTCCGGGCCATTATAGCAACCCTGCTGTCTGAGTGGATGCGAATGTTTCTTTTATTGACATACTCTGTAGCCTTATAGACGCGCTGGAGCGATGCCATAATCTTAGATGGTAAGACTGTTTCCTTGGACCCCATCGCAATTGTGCAGCCCATTCCGTTCCTTCTACGATATACACCTGCTCCAGCGTTCTCCTTGTTTCTTGAGCCATCTGTAAACCAGTTTTCTCTATCACTGAGCAAGGTGTGCCTTACCGTTAGCCCATTCCTCTTTCGTGAATAGGCTAACTCGGTACTTCTAGTCGAAAAGGTAGCGACGAGTGAACATTTTGTCCCTGAGCATGCTCAATGTCGGCCTCCTCGCGATGTCGATTGGTATCCGCATAACTGTCGACATACTGCTATCGCTTACCATATTTAATCTCCAGGTCGCCTTCGCTGCCACGGCTTTTATAGTGAGATGGAGGAGATCCAAACCTATTAGTGCCCCCAGGGCCAACTTGGGTTTCGACTTCGAAACACCAGCGATACCTGTCAGAATCAGTCCCCTGATCCTTTCCAGTTGAGACTTTACAGTAGACCTATGCCTTTCCAACAAAGCCAAAGAGTCACTACTAGCTTCTTGAAATGGTTTTGCAGGTGCTCATTCCATGACAGCTTCTTATCTAGAATGACTCCTAGATATTTGGCTTGCCCCTTGATTTCCAGTTTTTGTCTAACCAATTTCAATGTACTCATGGCTTCCTACTTATACCTTCTGGTGAATGCAACTGCATCCTTCTTACTGGAATGGACTGATAGTCCAGTCCTATTGCACCATCAATCTAATATTTCTAATGCTTGCTGCATTACTTCGAAGAGCGCATCCAGATGCTGACCGCGCACGATAACCAGTATATCGTTCGCATAGCCTATAACTTAGTGGCCCTGACTCGTGAGTAGATGAAGCAGTTCATCCACTACTATGTACCACAGAAAAGATGATAAAACACCTCCCTGTAGACATCCTGAGTCAACGGTTCAACCTAAAGTGCTATCACCCTTAGTCGTGGTTAGCTTCCTATTGACCAACATATGGCAGGTCCATTCCACGATTGCCGTAGGCACACCGTGTACGATCATGGCCGCTCTGCTCACCTCTCCAGAGGTGTAATTAAAGGCTCCTTCGATGTCCATGGAGGTTCCAATCGCGAGGACTTTCTGCTTCACTTGTCTTTCAATTAGTTTAACTGCTGTGCTTAGGGCCGTCTCCGTCGAGTGATTAGTTTTATAGGCGTTTTGTTGCTTGTGAAGAGGACTACTTGACAAGACCTTATCATAGATATATCTTTTCACGAGCCTTTCCACTGTTTTTAGTAGAAAATATGTGAGACTAATGGGTCGGAAATCCTTGGGTGAAGTATAACCGATCCTGCCTACTTTCGGAATAAGGACTACTCTCGCACCCCTCCATGCTTGTAAGGACTGAAGGACTTCAGGGTTTACCTGATCCTGGCTGGAGTAACAATCTCTTTGGCTAGCCGTTGTTTTGGGCAGAGTTGGGCCGCATGCGGCTTTAATCGCCTCGGAGGGGCCGTCCCCTCTTCTCCTAACTTTGTGAAACCCGAAAAATGTGCCTTGATAAGGTGAGCCAAGGTATTCCCGTCAGACTCTGAGTATCCCCCGCCGGGCAATTTCAGAGTTCCGAGAATAGTCTAAACCTCTCTCTGGTTTCCCTGTGAAGCTCTTCGAGTTTAACATTCTACCAGTGTATCTCTCCAGCCTTTCGGACCTTTGAAGCTCGACAATTACTTTCATAAGTAGATTTGATGGCTTCCGTAAAAATTTCGGCCGCCATCTCCAGGGTATCCACGTCTCTAATTGACCTGGGCATCCCTGAAAGCGCACTTCTTAGTTCTGTGAAAAATTGACTCCAGTCCGTTCTTCTTGGATTTCTGACCCATTAAGTCCCGATGGGTACAGCGGATCCAACACAAACTCTATCTGTGAGTGATCTGAGAGAGTATGTTCATCTGCGACTCTCCACTTCTTGATGTTATCTGTAAAACTATCGGTGCAGAGAGTGATGTCAACGACTTCTTCCCTGACCGAATTCTAAAACGTCGGGGTGTTCCCTGTATTAAGATATCGAAGTCAGTGGTAATAAGGTATTTCAATTAGTCATTACCTCTTGAGTTGATGTCCGTGCTGCCACACAAAGTGTTTTGGGAGTTAGCATCGCACCCCAGCAGAAGAAGAAGACCCCTTAGTTTGCAGTATCCCGCCGTTGTAGGTACCTCCACTATTGGTTATGGAACGTAAGCCAATCTCATGACTAGCCGTCCTACTTCTTTAAGATACGTGACTATCACCATCAGGTCTCTAGAACATAGCTCAAGCATTGGGATGACGTTACTTCCTTCTCCAGCATGCAAGCCCTTAGATTGGCCAAATTCGGGTCCCTGTAAGAAACCCAGCCTTCCCTAGACCCCTAACGGTATCTCGAACTAACCAGGGTTCCTGGATTAGCGTTATACCTGCATCTCTGATCCTGATCTTCCTGTTAAATGACACACTTCTGCTGCCCCTGACTGGTAACATTAAAGTTGACCTGTCCAAAGTGGTAGAAGGGCCTGTTGTTGAGGACCGCAAGAGCTTTCATCTGTGACTTAGAAATTTGCGCAACCAGGAGATGTTTAATTCCGCTAGCTGTGTCCTCTTCCTTAGGCCTATCGTAACTGACGATCCGCCAGGACGCTGTCTTAAGTGACTGAGGACGGAGGACCACAGACGTCTACTAGCTTACCTGGGAACCACTCGTCTTAACCATTCACTGGAGCAACTCAACTCCATCCACCTTAAAAAATGCGCCTTCACGAGGCTTTGTCTCGACCACAGCCTTGTGTAGCCAAACTTTAGCCACTGGGTCAGCTACCACAAATACAAAGTCCCCTACACTGCATTGATTTGGCCATTGATCTGGGGACACTCTTTTGAGCTCTTATTTCGTATCCGCCACCACCACTGTCAGGATTTCTTTTTAGATTTTGACAATCGTCCAGAAAAATATAGATAAAATGTACTTAACTCAAAATTAAAATTATTATGAAATTTTTCTAACATAAGCTGTGTGCTATCAAAAAATAATTGTTAACCGTTCACGAAAAATTTCATCAATATAGGTTCATTTTTCGAAATTTAAAACCGCAAAATATAAAAACATCTAAATTTCCACGTTACAAACTGATATATATATAACTGATATATTTCCAAAGAAATAATTACAAAATTTGAAAACCCGGTCATCTCTGTGAAGGTTTTAATTTCTACTAAAATTTAAGAAATTTGAATGACATCAAAATCGAATTTGAGATCCTATTTTACGTCCTATAATATGCAGAATTTATGAAAATAGAACCAAGCATCCAGCGATCAAATTTGGGCAACCACCATAAAATGCACCTGTTGTTATCTGCAAAAGATGACAAATTTATAAAGAAGAAAAGTAAAAATTTATTTTTTATTGTTGAGAAAACTGAGAAAGAGGAAAGAAAAATAATTTTTACTGAAATTCAAAATTATTTAAAGTTATGGCTAACATAATTTTAAAAATTCTATAAATTACATCAGACATTTTTTCTGGCAAACTATTTTTAATGAAAATAACAATTTCCAATCAATAATTATGTCTTAGGTTTGTTTGTTTCAAATTTCAAAAAAAAGTTAATCTTCAACCAAAAATGTAATCGTTGATATTTCAACCAAGAATAATTTAAATTTAAATAGAAAACGGAACAATTCAAATAAAAATATTTACTTTTAACATAATAAATGAATTTTTAGCCAGAGCATTTTTTAAATTAATAATATCAATTTTTAACCAAAAAAAGAAAGATGAAAATTGCAGATTAAAAAATCTAATTATCAAACAAGCAAAAAAAAGGATTCTTCAACAAAATATTTTAATTTTCAAAAATTGAACCAAACATTTGAATTTTTAACTAGAAAAGATAATTTTTCAAATAAAAAGATCAATTTTATAATAAAAAATATAGAATTTTCAATCATGTATTTGAATTTTCGTAATTTTTGTTAGTTTTTTGTTTGTTTTTTAATATGATAAAAGATCCAAAAGAACGATTTTGAAAATAGATAAGGAATTTTTATCTTGAGATGCGAGAATGTGAACGAACATTCATCTCCTACATTTTTTATTAAGAATTCATATTTTTTGGTTGGAAATTCTGTTTCAATAAAACTGGAACTACTTATATAAAATTAATTTTATTGGTTAAATATGCATTGCTTTGGATGATAACACAGCCACACAAAAAAATGTGTGCAGATCTGGTAACAAGACACACGTATTTTCTATGGATTTTGGGGCGCTGAATTCAAATTCGGTATCAAAAATCACCCATCACGTCATGGTTGAGCTATAACCTCAAAAAATGACGAAAAATCATGCACTGA
>NC_046661.1:96751082-96752974 GCF_010883055.1 Belonocnema kinseyi
ACGAAATTTTGCTTAACGCAACACAACTTAACTTAAGTGTTCCCGTTGTAACACAATAAAATTCATTTCATTGTACTACAGGTGGTTAAAAATTTAGATGCAAAGGTTTACGCTTATGTTTAAGACCTATATTCGCTTCCCTTTTCAACATCCAGCAAAAATCAGCCATCATGACCTCGTCCCATCTACCCTGTAATCGTTGTTCCATCACTTTCATGTCTTAATGAAAACGTTCCCCTTGTTCTTCGCTGAAATCACCAACATTTTCTAAAAACTTATCCAGATGGGAATCTAGAAAGTGAAGTTTTAAATTCATCAAGCAGCCTAACTTTTTGTAGTTTCTTATCATTTTCTCAACAATATTCTCGTAGTCTGGACTTTTTTTGTTACCGAGGAAATTTGCGTTTACTGCTTTAAAACTTTCCCAAGCGTCCATTTTAATTTTCTTCATGTGGCTCACGAAATTAGTATCTCTTGTCAATATTCGAATCCGTGGTTCATCAAAGACTCCTTCTTTCAATTTAGCGTCTGAAACATTAGCAAATTTAAGGGATATATACTTATAGCATTGTCCATCTTTGTCTAACGGGTGGTAGTAAAATTGTTTCTGGATCAACGAGGCTTCGGTTGATGATATTATGAGAACCAGGTTTGAATGAATCTTTTAAAGGCCAATGTTTTTTGCTGTAATCATTGGCTCGATCTCTGCTATTCCACAGGCATATAAAGCATGGCTCTCTCGTGAAACCGGATTGTTGGCCTGATATCATTGTTATGATTTTGAGATCACCACATATTTGCGATTTGTGATTCGTGTAATTAACTTTTTCAAGAAGCATTTTAACATTGTTATATTCTTCTTTGAATACCGTTGAGTTAGCTATAGGGATGGGAGCGTAAGTATTGGTGTTATGCAGTAAAACAGCCTTAATGCTGCGTTTTGACGAATCAATGAAAAGTCGCCATTCTTCGTCTCTGTACACATTTTTCTTCAAGTGGTTCATTAGTCTGTTAATGTCAGTGCAGTACACCAAAGACGTCTCTTAGTCTTTAACGAAAAACTTTCTGAATTCTTTGTACCTGTTGCGATAAAATGAAACTTTTGTCTTTGGCTCTAAAAGATTTCTTCTTTTTAGAAATGAAGCGGCAAATTCAGCGCCGTCTTTCGGTAATCCAAGATCTCTAATAAAATCATTCAGTTCTAGTTGCGACACTAATATTGGAACCTTCAATTTCATTTTATGCACGCCATATTCGTCATCTTTTTCGTCATTTTAATCGGAATCATCAGAATGAATCTGAGCTATTCATGCAGGCATGCGATTGAGAAATGCTTGCGGTTTTTTTCCTTGTAGCATGAGACTCTACACCAACCAAGCGATCCATTGATGAAGAGCTACGGTTGCATGATGACGACGTCGGAGAGCCCGCTTTCTCATCCTGACCAGACGCCGATACTGGGTTTTTTCCCTGCATCGTAATACACTTTTTATCTGTGTCTGCCATGACGGCATGAACGCCGTTTGCCCAGGGACTCAGCCAATGTGGATCCGTTGCCCACCGTCACCACGTGGAGGTGCCCTGGTTTCAGACACAGGCGAATAATGCTAGCAACAAGCGGTTACGAAACTCCAGACATTTACTGCTATTAATGTCAAAATATGAAAGTACGCAAGAACAGGGTTGCCAGCGTAATCGGTTAGGTTAGGCTAGGTTTTGTTAGGTTAGGATAGGTTAAACCTCTATGTAGGTTAAGCCGAAGCTGAATGAAACGGTACCGCAAACAAAATGGGACAACACAATCAGTTTAATTGTGTTTCGTGAGGTTATGTTAGGTTAGGCTAGGTTAGATTTATTTCTAGGTTAGGCTCGAGTTGACCCATTCGATGTAG
>NC_046661.1:96753074-96767443 GCF_010883055.1 Belonocnema kinseyi
GGTTTTGTTAGGTTAGGATAGGTTAAACCTCTATGTAGGTTAAGCCGAAGCTGAATGAAACGGTACCGCAAACACAATGGGACAACACAATCAGTTTAATTGGGTTTAGTGAGGTTAGGTTAGGGTAGATTAGGCTAGGTTAGATTTATTTCTAGGTTAGGCTCGAGTGGACCCATTCGATGTAGCACATATTTGCTACCGGGAAAATATGCTTCCAGAGCTTTACGTGTAGTCCAATAAATTTCTGTTAATTCAGGTTAGGTGAGGTCAGGTTCTGTTGGATAAAGTTGTGTTAAATAAGTTGATGTCAAGCAAGGGTTGATCCTTCACAGTTGTCGACATGTTTTTGAAGTGAAAATTTGCATCACTGGCATTATTTTGAAATTTATTTGCCTCAGTGCATGATTTTTCGTCGTTTTTTGAGGTTATGGCTCAATCATGACGTGATAGGTGATTTTTGATACCGAATTTGAATTCAGCGCCCCAAAATCCATAGGAATACGTGTGTCTTATTACCAGATCCGCACACTTTTTTTTGTGTGGCTGTGTAATTGAACTATTTTGTTAAAAATTCGTCTTTTTACATGCTCATCATTTATAATTGAGAAAGTATTAGAATCGTTCGAAATTTGACAGCACAGTTTTTCAACGGCTCTCTACGTTTCGAGACCCCCTGAATTCAAAAATCAAGTTTTTACGTTGCCGTCTATCTCTCTGTTCGTCCGGCTGTCCAGCCGTTCATCTGTAAACACGATAACTTTCGAAAAAAATGAACGGATCAAATCCATCTTTAGCACAATTCTTTTAGGTCCTAAAATAAAGAACGAATTGATTAACCAGTGATTTTTGATAAAAATTCAAATTGTGAGCGCACTTTCAAAATTTTTGAGACCACTTTTTTCTGAATTTCAAAATTCTATGTACGGATATTTATAGTATTAAATATGACAAACAATTCATCCTAATGACTTTTTTGATGAAAAGAAAATTCTCAAAGTTATAGCATTTTCAAAAATTATTAAATCAAACGAAAAGACAAATTTTAAGCGAAAAAAACGCACGATATGAAAAAAAGTCCGAAGAAGAAAAACATTGCTTTTTAAAAGCCCTTATCAGAACAAAGTCTTTATCATTATTTCATTATCATAACAAATTTTTGGATTTTCTTGGAAAATCGAAACTTCAAATTTTAATTGCACAAAATATCATGAAAAATTTCATTTTGTGGTCAAACTGTGTCGGATACGAAAAAATATAAATTAGAAAAAAATTGTTATAACAAAAAAGATCTACAGTTTCATTTAAATCACTTATTTAGAGGACGCGTACTTTTTGTTTTATTCGTGAAAAATAACATTAAAAATAAAAAATAAAATAAAACAATGTGTGGAAAAACGACGAAAGTTACGACAAAAATTTTTGCTAAAATATAGTTCCATTTTCAACATAACAGTAGAATTTTTAACCAAAAAGTGTGACTTTTCAACAAAATAGTTTAATTTGCAACAATTAGACAGCTGCATTTTCATCCAAAAAAGAGAGAAATTTATTTTAAAGCAGATTAATTTTTATAATAAAAAAGATTTTCTAAAAAATCGTTAAATTTTCATTCAAGAAATATTTCAGATGACATTTCAAGATCAAAATACGAATTTCTTAACGAAAAATAAGATGCTGCAAAAAATACTTAAATTTTTATACGAAAAAGACGAATTTTTACAGCCAAAAAGGATTAGTTTTTAACAAGAAAAGTTGCATTCTCTATAGTTTTAAGTTGCATAATAAAAATTGTGTAATTTTGATGTTTTAAATTTGAAATTTATTACTTCGCAAGCTTGAGAATTGACATTTTTATTTTAAACCTTCGCAATTGAATTTGTTTTAATTTTAAATCTTTAAAATTGCAAATCTTTCAAATAAAATTTTTTAAATTGAATAATTTTCAATTCTAAATTTTTTAAATTCAAGAATTTACAATTGCAGCTTTTCAAAATTACAGAACTTTTCATTGTATATCATTTTCTTAAATTAAAGGACAATAGAAGACAACCAAAATGATATTTTTAATTAAATTTTTTTAAATTGTTGAATATTTATCTCAAAAAAGATTCCAGTTGATTATTTCAAGATCAAAATATAAATTTTTGTAAAAAAAATAAGTTTCTATGAAAAAAATTAATTTTCAATAAAAAAGGACGAATTTTTCTTACCAGAAAAGATGAAATTTGTACTAAAAATGATGAATTTTGTATTACAGAAAAAATGTTTGAAAATATACTTGAATTTCATCCAAAAAAAGCTTTCAGTTCTCTTTACAACGTCAGAATGTTGAATTTAAACAAAAAGTAAATTTTCTAGAAAATTGTTGAATTTGGAATAAAACAGTTTTATTAAAAAACGACAAATTTTTGTTCAAAAAGTTGAACTTTCACCCAGAAAAGATTCTATTTCATTTTTCAACACCAAAATATAAATTTTAAACAAAAAGTATAACTTTTTGACCAAATAAGTTAATTTTCAACCAAGCAGTTGCATTTTAACCAAGAAAGATGAAATTTTATTTAAAATAGATGAATTTTTAATTTTTTTACATGTTAAAAGTTAAAAATAAATAGTTGAATCTCCATCTAGAAAAGATTTCTGTTCTATTTTCAACACGATAATATTAAATTCAAACAGAAAGTAGTTGAATTTTTAACAAAACAGTTTTAATAAAAAACGACCATTTTTGTTTAAAAGGTTGAACCTTTACCCCGAAAAGATTTCATTTAATTTTTGAACACCAATACATAAATTTCAAAAAAAAAGTGTGAAATTTGTCTTAAAACAGATGAGTTTTTATATAAAAAAAAAATATATATAATTAATATTAATTATATATATATAGTTGCATTTGCAACGAAAAAGGAATTCTTTTTTCAAAATTGTTCAATTTTCAATCAAGCAATGAAATATATAACTTAAAACATAATCTTCAGGAGAAAGTTGTTGCGAATTTTAAAAAATAAAGTACAAGGGTAAAGGACCCCCTACCATTTTTTTGTATTTTGCAGAAATAAAAACATGACAAACAGTTAAGTATTTTAAACAGAATTTAAAAACATAACCGTAGCAAAGTCTAATTAAGGACAAAATATATTTTTGAACAAAAAGATTTAAACAATTCAGAATCGAAAAAAAGTTCTTTAAAAAAACGTACATTCAAAAAATTCAATGTGTACAAGATGACTGTGCAAAAAATGACTTTAAATAGAGAAATATGTTTTCAAAGATTTTAAATGGATGATTAGAGACATACAAATAAAAAAGGAAAAAAAGAAGAAATAGGAAAGAGAGAACCAAACAAACCTCTCTCTCTCTCTTCCTATTTTTTCTGTCTTCTTTATATTTAGAAACCAACATGTTTCGAAACCAATTTAGGTTTCCTCATCTGGGGATTCTTTACAGGAAACTATGAGTAAATATTTCCATCTTACGCTCCATATTAATTAGAGATTTAGATATGAATTTTTAGTGCCTTATCTTAATGAAATGAAATTTTTATTTTTCATTTTTTGTTGTACATTTAATAAAAAACGCGATTGTGTGACATTGTCAACTTTACTCAAACAGTACGAAGGCAATGTTGTAAAACCTTTATATCAACTACCTGATATCATCACTTCCAACAAAATATGTTTACAATTTATTGCCTCGAAATGTAAATTTTCAAAATTATTTACACGCTAAATCTATTTTACCTTGTATTCATTTGAGTATCAAGTGAAGATTTTGTCCCAGGCAGTCAGTTTCTTTAAGACTAGGAAGAAAATGAAGTGCCTTTTCGGTACTCTTGTCAACAGCTTCATGATTTTCTTTAACGATATTTGTAAGTACAAAGTAAAACTGATTTTAATACAAATTTAAAGGCAAATACGCGATAAATCCTTGGACAACATCCAGATTGAATTAGATATGATGAGTTTAGTGTACTAGCGGATTTTCCTAATGCAGACAATTTTCGCAGTGTTGAAATATTTTATGTGGAATTCAATTTATGATAATTTGCATAAGTCAGAGGTCATAAGATATGTTATTAATTACGCTTTAGAATATTCAAACACATGTTTAGCACTGTAAATTTATAATTGTTTAAAACCTTTTTACAGAAATATCATCAGGCATGCCACCAAAACATAAAACAAAAGTTTCAGCTGGTGAGGATACTGCTGTTATGATTTCTAGCAACCATAGACCTGATAGTAGTCAAGTTAAGTCTAATTAAAACAATCCAAATTACCAAGGTTCAACAACGTAGTGCGCTTAATTATCCATATGAAGTACAATTTCATGAAGCTCTGGATTTTTATAGAGAAGCTCATCCCCAACATGCTAATTCTTCTTTAACATTATTTCCAATCTTCCAGGATGCTGATCCAAAATATCGACAAGGAAAAGACGTTTACGACCCGTATGTAAGACATTATGGCACCTATGATCCAAATTATGACTACACTGAAGTTTGCTATATCTATGGATTTGTAACTTTCGTAATCAATTGTGAAGAATCTAAGCGCCGGATCGAAAAACAAAAAACACCTTTGAACACGTCTCTAAACTATCTAGATGTACCTTTCTAAAAGTGGTTTGAAGCCCATTTTTTAAATTACATTATTTTTTCACATTCTGCAATTATTATAAACAACTCGAAGATTCGGGAGTTCAGGTAACATATATATCTACGATTTTACTTACAGAATGAAGTAAGAAAGAAGCAAGCGCACCAAACCCGTCTTAGGGATAAACGAGGAGTTAATTTGAAGACTAAAATATAATCCAGAACAAATATTGGAGAATTTTGTCAAAGCGTTTAGTTTTTTCCAACTTGTGGAGGGTTTCAGGGACAGATTCAGATGTGATTTATGAAACAGTGTTTACTCAAAATAAAGTGCATAGAGAGCATATAGTAATATTAACCGAAATTGCCCAAGTTCTTAGTATGTATAATTTTTTCGAACTAATAAAAAATTGTTGCGATTCGGGAATAAAATTAAAAATTTAATTTCTTCGATCATTAATAATAGACTTGCAATTTAGTATAATTTATTAGTTCCAATTTAAGAAATTATTTAGTCTTCAAAATAGTAACTATGTTTCTTATCTAATCGAGGGGAGCAGTTGGAGCTTGTGGCAAAAGTGTATGGAGGAATGCTTTATAGAATAGATGAAGATGTTTAATTTAGTAATTAAAAAACTAAACCACAACCTTTTAATAATAGGCGAGAATACTGCATAAAACGTCAATTTTTTCTAATTATGGAAACTACTAATTGAAAATATATTATAATACATTTTGAATAAATAGGTTCCATGATCAGAAAAAATTCATGTTTCAGACAGAATTCTTACTTATTATTTTTAGGTTGTGTTTTAGTTTTTAAATTACCGAAACTTCCATCTTCATCTATTTTATAAACCACCCTTCCATGACATTTTTGAGTAAGCTTTCCATTAAGAATGATCATATCATCAGATTGCAAAGTGATTCACTTTGGTCCAACTGCTTCCCTTAATTGTGAAAAAAATATAGTTACTAACTATTCTAAAGAGTAAAAAATTGGTTAACTTGGAACAAATAACTTATACTAAATTGATAAGCTATTAATAATTGTCCAAAGAATTTAATTTTGGATTTCACTTCTGAGTCCCAACAATTTTATATTAATTCCACAAAATTATATATAATAATGATTTGGGCAAATTCGGTTAATATGACCATGTGCTATCTATTCACTCTACTTTGAGTAAACACTGCTTAAAAAATTCCCTCTGGATCCGTCCATCAAGCATTTCATGAATAGAAAGAAACTAGATGTTGTGGAAAAATTCTCTAATATTGGTTTTAGATTACATTTTTGTTTTTAAACTAGCTCCTTGGCTATCCCTATTACGACTCGGCGTACTTGGCTGTTGATCATTTGATTCTGTGAGACAAAACATAGTAATTTTTTGTTATGTGTCTGATTGATTTAGTATTACGTTAAATTCTACTTACGAACAGAATCAAGAAACATGTATATATGCTAACCATTATCTGATTATTAACCAAAATGATTGTCTACAGCATATATAGATTTGAAACTTATGTAATTAATTATGTTCAAATTAAGCCAACCTGATCATGTCCTTCTGGTCATACCCCGATACTTATTAAACATCTTGAAATGCTACTAGGATGAAAGTTTTCGGCTACACTTGATTACCTCAATAACTTATTCGCCTCGGAGCGAAATTCATGATCTCTTTTGTTGAGAAGATTTATTGTCGATCCCCGGCAATGCGAGTGGGACCTCTTTAGCTCAGTCCCGGATATCACTGACAACGTTCCTGGTGCTATAATTTCTAATTTCCATGAAGTCTTAGTAGGATTTAGTAGTCAGCTTGGTTGATCTTATACTTCGGGGAGGATGTCTTGGACGTTAATTCAACATTATTTTGAGCAAACTGATGAACAAATTATCACTAAGTTAAGTAGAAAGTAATTTAGAGGACACCAAATTTCTATTGCAGTCACATCCCTCAGACCCTATTTCTGCTGTTTCAACATTCCCTGGCGATACCAATCAAATAGTCCCAATTTAACTAACCAGGATTCAGCCACTTATCAAAGAAAATAACAACGCCGGAAAAGTTCTCATCTTTCGTCCAGCAGCTTCTGGAATAGCACGTGCCGACAATCTCATTGAATTAAAGAACGAAAGTTTTGTCGTTTATTTAACCATATTGTCAATTTTCATCCAATTGTTATTATTTTATAAAGTTTGATCGCTACGAATTCAAATCCTTTCCTTGAGGTAATCATTTCTTTCAATTCGCCAGAAGGAAGAATTCATTAAAACTGTGTGGCCTTTTCCCTGCTTTTGTTTTAGTTGATTTATTTAAATTGAATCAGCACATTATTTTTGAATTACCGTTGACTAAATTAATTTATTTTTTACTTATTTCTGACTTCTATTTATTGTGGCTTATTTCATCTTATATGATTTCCCTGGTTACTTTATATTGCCCCGTTATCTATTTTGTCCTGACGTTCCCATTATGATTTAATATGTTCCCTTATTTTGTGGCCGTATTATTTGCTTGTAAATTATTTTGTGACATTAGTAATGCTTTCACTCTGATTTGTAAATTATTGTTCTAATTGTGAATGTTTAAAAGATTCTATTTAATTTAATTTCGAATATTGTACTATAACCTCCAAAAATAGGGTATAATTCTGTAACAAAGTTCGCTATAGCCAATTGTCTAGTCTGGGAAAACTAGAAGAAAGATCATAATTTTAATTATTTTTAAAAAATTAGTTTCACCATTTCGCCAAGAATCTTGTCGTGACCCTAAGTAAATTATTTTCTTCCCCCTTCAGTTATTTCCAAATAACGGCTTTGTAATGGGAAACTTCTTTGTTAAAATAAAAGAAGTATTTATGCTTTTTACTTGGAATATTAATTTATTTATGATTTAAGATTTAATTAATTCAAATATTTCCGATTCCTTAGAACTAGCCCCTCTACCATTTTCCTATCGGTGATTAAGATAAGTATAAATTAAATTACTATTAAAATTAGTGCCGAAGTATAACGGACTCGTTTTCTACAAGCAGGGTCGGTTATATTACTTTCCTGCAGACTTCTGTAGTTCTTAGTTTTTTATAAAGGCAAAATAGGGACTTAAGAAATAAAATGATAAAAAAACTGTTTTACAAACTAAAGTTAAAATTGTCTATTAATGCTATCGTCAAGTGAGAACTGAACATGCTTTTGTAATTTCTTGTTTTTTTATATTTTGAGTCCAAACAAGTGAAGAAGAAAAAAAGGACGTGGTCGGAGAACAAAAACACTTGATTCGAGCAGAAATTGAAAAATCGCATGCACAAGAAAATTAAATACAAAATAAATTAATTCCAAGAGCGAAGCAGCTACTTTACAGTAATCCCCAGGAAAATGTATCTGATGAAAATATTTATTTGTCATATGTAATATGTCAAACGGCTGCGTCTAGGTTCACCAAAAAAAGGTTTGTTCAACAAAAATAAAGGACTGAATTTGGCTGAGTGTTCACTATAAAGTATAAACTAACCAAAGTGCAGCTTATGTATTCTATAAGTGTAGGAGAATGATTTTTTGGTTAAAATCATTTAAGTAAAGTGGTACGATTAAAAAAATTAATACCACGAGGATTTTCAACTTTATGAAGGACATTTTTTCGTGAACCTAGACGCTGCCGTTTGAGATATCACATACTTCAAATAAATATATACTTCAGATAAATTGTATCTTCCGTCAGATGAATTTGGTCTTTTGTTAGATAAACATGCTGCAGCGTTTTTATCCAATTTAAAGATAAAATATATTTCTGGGAATTACTTTGTTGGAAACCGTTTGTTCAGAGTTTTTTAGGATCAAATCAGTTTAGTCTTGAGAATGTTGCAAATCACATTTTTTAAGCATCTGAAATCTGTTATGAAAATATAATTATTTTAATTGGAATCCAATATTCTGCAGAAAAAATAAAACCTACAACATGACTACAGTTAACCAAAACTGCAAACCAAGCAAAATCATTAAATTGTTCTTCCCCCACCGGTTCTATCCTTTAGACTATTATCATCGTAGGGTAAAATTTTTTTCCAACTTATCTTATTAATCATGGGATGCCTGACCAACAACAAAATTAAACTAGATGAAATTCTGAAAAATGTGAGGGCAAAAAAACCCATCTATCTTCAAGAGTTGCCGAATTATGGTCCTTCAAAGAACCCAGCTTTTTTGGAAAAAAGAAACGAAAAAACCAGTTTTGAAGTTGGGTATCTATATTTTCGAAGCTGTTAATTTCACCACAAAAATTTCAAAAGTTGAATAGAAGTAGATTCAGATCAAGAGTTATGACTCTTTAAAGAAACATAATTTTTTTTGATATTTTGAGTTTTTTGAAAACTTTTTCATACACATCCTGCAGAAAAACGTCAAGATAATAAATGACAGAGGAGTAAATTCTGCGTAAAATAAAAAAAGCAATGTTTTAGCTCATATAGGTCACGACTTATGATCATGAAACTTTCTCCCTTTCCAGTCAGGAAGCTCTGTATGTACTAGAAAATGTTCTAGAATAACTCTTGTATAACCTATCTAAATCAGTTTTTAAATTAATTGACAAATTCTTTTGATTTTTGATGTAAAGCACTTCCATAAATTCTCTCTTTCTCTCATTACTTTCATTATGCAAAATTACAACATTATCCCAATCAAAATCATGGTCAACATGAATAAATTCCTTTGTATGTCTGGCAAGACTCTCTAATAACAGTATCCCAAACGACCATCACTTTTGTGTTCCTCTATCCTAGTATTGAGAAGTTTGCCTGTCTGTTCCACGTAAGTCATCTCACAAATCTTGCAAGTGATCTTGTAGACAACACCACCGTTTTCAAAATTATCCAAAGGATCCTTGCACACAGTTATTATTGAATCCATTTTAAATAGTGTACGGAAAATAGTATGAATCTTGAAATTTTTTAACATGAATTCAAAAGTTTTCGAAATTCGACCAAAAATGAAAGTACAAAAGTATTAAAGTAACCATATTACCTCAATTCCCTCTGATTATCTTCAGGCAAAATATTGCTTTCCTGCTTTTGATTTGTTGAATTCTAACTTTTATATTATTCTCAATTAACTTTTGTGGGTAATGATTTAGAAAAAGGATATTCCTAACAATATTTAAATTTCCTTTTCAAAATGAAACATGTGACAAACCTAGAGCTCTGTCAACTAAGTTTTTGATTATTGCAACTTTTTTTTGAAAATGGTGAGCAGAAAAGTAATTTTAAATTCCACCTGAACATTTTTTTTCCTGTACCCGTGTGGAAAAATTTCGTGGCAGTCTTATGTAGAAAGATCGGCTGGCTAGGCCGAATCTAGACCGTCTACTTAAGACGGTCTGACAGGGTGCTGGCCTTGGCCCATTTAGGCGGACAGTGTATGGTGTAATCCTCAGCAGACAGAAATGATTGGGAAAACCTAAAAGAATACTAAAGTTTGCAGGAAAGTTTTGTGTTGAAGGCAGATTGACACATGCCTAGGTTTATATACACACTGTTTTTTTGATAATCGTTGAGCAATATAATATCCACTTATATGAGATAAAATTAATTGATTCTTTCTCAAATTGCAACCTAACCCACAAAAGACCAGAGAGGAAGATTTTATATATGTCTTTACATCGTACTGAATCTATTTCTAGCCACATTTTTAATAAAAACGAAGATGGACAATAATGATTTGAGAAAAATGTTATGTTATGTTGTATTAATTGTCGCCTTTCCCTCTGCGTCCGTAGGATGGCCATACTTATGACCAATGTCGTGAATTGTCTGCTATTTTGTTATCAACACAGCAGTCAAAATATCCTGCTTTGAAATCACCCAACACAATAAGGAAAGAATCCATGTAATAGTATTTAAAACTTGATAAAAAATCGATATCGATCAATGATTTTATAGGTTATCTTAATCCTCTTTCTCTACGGTCCGATCTAGACCATCTCATGGTGTAGGCGTTGCACTTCTGGCCAGCGGCGCTATTAGACCGTCTGTCCAGCGTTTGACCAGACATAAGACGGTCTGGCCAGCACTTGGCCAGCGCCCCGAAATTTTTCCACACGGGTACCAATTGGTAAAAATATTACCGCCCTGGCCTTTAATTACTTCTAAAAAATCTACAGAACTGATTTTATTAGTCTTTTCTATTTCATGGGAAAATGGAAGTTTTTAATGGAAACTGTTGAAAGCATAGTCAACCATCTGCAACTTTGTCAGTGGGACACATAAAGAGCTATCATCAACATACGGAAAGTAAAAGGTCAAATAAAATCTAACTTCTTAAAAGCAAAAACCTCCAAATCCTCCATAGAAAATTTCTACTAAAATCGGAGAAATGACTCAACCAATGGGAGTACCAAACTTTTTCCCATAAAATGATCCATTAAATTTAAAATAAGTTAAGTTCATCATAAAAACTATCCCTTTGATAAATTCTTATTAACATAATCGAGTACTTGTTTAGATATTATAGCATCAATTTAAAATTGTCTGTTCAACTAATCCAGAGGTATACTCGGAAAAATTTCAACAAACTCCAAAGAACTCATTAAATAGTCATCCAGAACCCTTCCCAGCTATTTTTTATATTATATTTAGAAGTTGTGATAGCATCTTTCAAAATCAAATTAAAATTGTATTTCAATAATATAGTGGGAATATTATTAGTTAAAATAACCATTCTCAAAGGATAGCCATCTTTCTGAATCTTTCCCAAACTAGTACATTTGGCAAAATCTTGGTTTTTTTCAGGAATTCCGCACCTTAATTGTCAAATACACAATTATTTACCTGCGTAAAACAATACCAATTAGATTTCAGGAGCACAGGTGTAGAAATTGGAATACAGAAGCCGATAAACTTCAAACTAAAGTTCACTCTATCGTATGCCTAAAGCCCTAACGAAGCCGCGAATAAATATTCCACCCATCAAAATCTCGGATAAAATTTTTGCGTTCTCTTGTACCGACAAAGGAAACCTTCCAGCAGAAAATTATAAAAGTAATTTACTCCACATGACGAGCCTGTATTCAACTAAGCTACTATCCTGAATCTTGGAAAATAGCTCGCATTTTATTTTCTCAGAAAAAAGGCAAACATCCATTTTACCAACCAGCTACAGACCTATTAGTCTTCTTAATAAAATAAAGAACATTTTTGAAAAAATAATACTCACTCGCGTAAACTATCACCTCGAAAAAAAGCATCCTTAAACCGCAAAAATGCGGTTTTATAAAAGGTTACTAAACCCAGCACATGATGCTCAGGCTCATCGAAGCCATTAGCTTAAATTAAAATCAATGAAAACATACTGAAGCTTTTTTTCTCGATCTAGAAAAGAACTTTTGATGGTGTCTTGTATGTAGAACTACTTAGAAAACTAATAAATTTCAACTTTCCAAGAGGGCTTATCTATTTTATACACTCTTATCTTTCCAACAGAAGATTCTCACTTAAAATAGGCCAGAAACTTTCAAAAGAAAGACCCATCCGCGCAAATGTATCACAAGACAGCACTCTAGGACTAGTATTTTGGATTGTTCACGTAAAAGACAACACTGAGGTCTCCGGAATTTCAATCGGATTTTATGCGGACGACATCGCGCTATCCACTTCCTCGCGGTCAGATGCAAAAATTGTAGAACTACTTAACAAAACTCTTGAAATTATTGAGGCTTAGCTAAACTCTGGAGAATAGAAATAAACGTAACAACGTCAGAATCAATTCTTCTGTCAGTCAGAAGGCCAACTGAAAAAGATCTTCCCTGAATATTTAACGAACCAATAGAATGAAAAACTCCATAAAATATTTAGGGTGGAAAGTTCAAAAACGTCTTCAGTTAGAAGCAGAATATTCAGAAAACTAAGAGAAAAGCCGTCGGGGGCATGTCACGATTTAATCCTATGATCAATAGACACTCGAGTCTAAAACCTTAATATGTAATCATAATCTACAACATTTTTATCCGACCAATTATAACTTATGCATGCACAATATGGAGAAGCGTGTCAGGAAGTATTATTAATCACATTCAGATGATTCAAAATAAAATTAATTACATGTATGGTAGATACTCCTAAATATACCAAGAATTCTATCCTTCACAGAAAATTCTAATTACCGTATGTATTTCAGATTATATTAAAGAGACTTTCATTAAGTTTTAGAAATCTGCATTACTGCCACTGTTCGAACATTTTTCCTTTTTAGGAAAATATAATTTTAATTCTCTTCGCAAATACGCGATACTAAAAGACACCCTCATGAAACAAGTCAAGCAGCGACTTACATTTTTCACCCCTCTTTCCCATTCCAACTCTCCTTCTTCACTTTTCTTCCATAAAATAAATGATTAGAATTTATCGGGGAGCTCATTAATCGCGAATGCTATTAAAATATTTCTGTTTAAAAACAGTAAACTCGGGAAAACAGACTTAATTACGGTTCGCAATTATACTTACACGAGATACAAAAACTTGCCGGTGATTATTTGCCGTATCGTGAAATCCACATCTTCGAGTAAATATAAATATGTGATTAAGATTGTAACATTATTTGCGAATCTTGCCTACTTCACAAGAAGTATTATTTTTTTAACCCAATCGCGGGCAACGTCAGTAATATTGTATAGTTTCTTATACTCATTTGAAATACACATAAAATTCAACCAATAAAGAACAACACTTGCACTTGATTCAGAGTAATACGATTGTAAGTCAACTAATTTTTGAGTAATTTGCGCAATCCAAATAGTCCACTTGGAATCCGGAATAATACAACCTATAATCCGAAGTAATCCACATGCAATCAAGACAATCTGGAGTAATTCAGGTAATCCAAGTACAATTTAAATCCAAAGATACGAGAAGTTCAGGAAACAGAAACTCCAAAAAAACGACCTTGAAAAGGGCTCCCACTCCATTGAGGTTCGGATTTCGGGGGTAATGCGTGAGAAAACACACAGGCCTTCTACACGCGGGCGCACGTCGAATTCAAACCAGCGCGTGCTCGCGCGCGCTTGACTCTTAAAAATGGCAGAGTAGTCGCTGAATAACGCACGACAATCAGTCGACGCAAAGCACTACTAGGAGCGAGGTGTACTGCGTTCGGCTCTTGGAATTATCGGAATACAGATAGATCTTCCAGGAATCTTGATAGCAAGGGTTATTATTATTACTATTACACCATTAAACCATTTCCCTTTCGGGGTAAGCGTGACTCAATAGGCATGGGAAAGGAGTAGTGTGTGGAAGGAATAGAGATTTTTCAGATTGATCCAGAATTCTCGTGCTATTTAAGTAAATAACACGTTCGTTCCGCAACACTGCTCCGACCCAGGTTGCTGATCAATCTCTCTAGCAATCACCCCAAGCGAAGAACCTCACGAAGTCGTTATGTAAGGTTCCCCACTTGGGTCCATTAATAGCCAAGTTCTTTGTTTCAGGCGTCATCCACTCTACTGACACTCTTTTTATTAACTATTTGCCGCCATACTTTCCTGTCCTGGCATACTTCTCTAGCTTCTTTTATGTCCATGCATTTTTTGCTCTCGTGTTTCTGTGACTTCTTAGGTCTCTTCTAAGTAGGGTCTCATTCACACATCTTAACCATTCTTTCCGCGGTCTACCTCTAGGCACGTTGCCATTTACTTTACCTTGATACACTTGTTTCGTTAGTCGTTCATTTGGCATTCTCTCAACATGTTCGAACCATCTTAATCGATTTCTTTCCCAT
>NC_046661.1:96767543-96769022 GCF_010883055.1 Belonocnema kinseyi
AACGGAGATAAACTAGTTGGTCTATGCTTAGAAAGGGGTCTGTTTATTACAAATACTTGGTTTAGGCATAAAATGATCCACATGTACACCTGGTCTAAAGGATATAGCCGCAGTATAATCGACTTTGTTGTTGCGGATGAAAGACTTAGAGAGTTAGTCAAAGATACAAGGGTCTTGAGGGGTCTTGAATGCAATACTGACCATTACCTTCTGATCTCAAAAATTAACTTAGGTCGGGGTTGGAGTAGGGATGGGCGATTCTGGATCGATTCTTCAAAGATCGATCTTTTTCACTCAAAAGATCGATCTTTTGAATCGATTCTTTACGTGTGGATTTTTTATTGGATCGATTCTTTACCCCCAGAATCGAAGAAGCGATTCTGCTTTGTTTTTTATTTATCTCTCCGCCCTATACTTTCGTAACTGCGGCGTACATTTTTTATCTTTATTGCTCTGTACTATAATTCTTTTTTTTGTGTCCAAGACTGCATTTCAATCTAAGCTCAAGCAAAACCTGCTCTCAAAATGTTTATTACCAAAGTTTCGAAATCGAATAGACCTCTTTCTCTATCCTATATTGTTAGAAAGGTAGGTCCGAAACTTTTCAGGGCATCACAGTTGCATGTGTAGGGAGTCGTCAGATTGGTTGACTTTTCACGAGACCATACTAACATAGTTTGTTGGATTATGACAGAATACTATACTTTAGTTACGAAAGGGTAAGGTAAATAAAATTATATTTATGTATTAGTTGTTCCAATATCAGATTTTGGTTTGAATTGTGGTGTGGTACTTTTTATCTTTCAATATCCAATTTTATCTAATTTGTTTTACACCTCGTCTGATTGTACTTGACGTTTTAAACGTTCAAAAATGAACGAAATATTTTTTAAAAATATTGTTCGAACTACAAAGTATGTTAATTTTATGTGAAAATAGAAATAAAAAGTGTTTACTTGTCGATCTGAAATCATTTTATTTAAAATTGAATAAAAGTAATAATTTATAGTTAAACTTAAGATAGTTAAGACATTTTCATATGGATTTCAAAAGATCGATTCTTTCACGGTCGATTCTTGGAAGATCGATTCTTTTGATTCGATTTTTTTTCTGAATCGATCATCATAAATTCGATCCTGGATCGATTCAAGAATCGATCTTTTCGAGAGAATCGCCCATCCCTAGTTTGGAGAAAAAAGAGACCCAAGAAAGCAAAACAAACGCGAATCAAAATTGAGAACCTACAGAAACCGGATGTGCGAATAGATTTCCAAAATAAGATAATCGAAAGCATAGATAGGGCAACCTGGGAGGACCGTATAAAAACCAAAGATTTAGAGGGCGCCTGGACAATGTTACGGAATTTCCTTGTTAGACGCGCGATCGAAGTGTGTGGTACCGCAGTTGTAGGAAGAATGTCTGGTGATGCGTGGTGGAATGATGAAATTCAGGCTGCCCAAAAAGCAAAAAGAGAAGCGT
>NC_046661.1:96769122-96770730 GCF_010883055.1 Belonocnema kinseyi
TTTTTCCCGCAAGTGTTCTAGCATATTGTTGACACGCAGGGATGCTTTTTAGGCTATTAGCAAGTGAAAGCTTGGCACCTCCAGGAGCGCCGATGATAAGGATGATCAGTTTAACAGAATATTCCGGGTAAAATCGTTGCAACTCCCTTATAAGGTCTTAATACCTCTCTTTCTTTTCATTCTGCTTGGCTATGACGTTTTTGTCAGCTGGTGCCGAAAATTCGATAACGAACATGGTTCGCTTCTCGAAGTCAAGAAGAACCATGTCAGGCCTCGAGTGAGCAACAGAAACAATTGTCGAGAATATAAAGTTCCAGTATATACGGCACTTCCCATTCTCGACAATTGACTCAATTTCCCTAGGAACATTTAGAGGAGCGAAATTAAGGTGAATGCCGTAGGAGTGACAGAGATGGTAATAAAGTACTCTTAGTGCCGCATTCTGCCTTTGAATGTAGGTCGTTTCCGCGTGTGTTGGACAACTTGATAGTATGTGAACTAAATGCTCGGGGTGTGCATGGCACGCCCTGCAGCTATCATCGGGAATGTCTTGGCTCAAAATGTGGCCACGGTATGTTAAGGTGGAAATGACACCGTCTTGGCATTCAAAAATGAAACCCTCTGTACCAGACTTCAATCCAGGTGATTTAAGGAAAGCAAACGTTAGCTCACAAGACGTTGACTGATCCTTCACATTTCTGTGGAAGATACCGTGCATCCTCTTATCTAGGAGCTGTTCACGAAAGTTTTTCTCTTGTGCTTTCTTAATCCGGGCTTTCAGGAGTGAGTACTCGAGATAGATTAGATTTGATGGATTTTGCTCACCCCTAATACTGAAGTCAAGTCCGAGTGTTTCAGCAGCCTCCTCCGCTGCTTTGTACAAAAATGCTCCTTTGCCTCCTCCTGTTTCAGCAGCCTCCTCCGCTGCTTTGTACAGAAATGCTCCTTTGCTCCTCGTGATTCCTGACCATTTTAAGAAGAGGGTCTCTTCCATTTGCAACTCTATGTGCTGTACCCAGAATAATCCTGTTGTGAAGACATTCAAGACTCAATATTCCGCGACCCCCTTGACGGCGTGAGATGTACAGTCGCGGAACGGAAGACTTAAGATGCATGCTGTTGTTCATGTGCATAACCTTTCTTGTCCCGATATCAAGAGATCTGAGCTCGTTCTTCGTCCATGGAACTACTCCAAATGAATAGAGTAGTACCGGGACGGCAAGGATGTTCGTTGCAGATACTTTGTTCCTCGCCGACAGTTCGAAAGACCAAATCTGTCGGATAAGACGTTTATATCTGCTTCGGAGTGTATCCTTTATAGATGTCACATCCTGCCGCACAAGTACCCGTCGGAATGGCGTAGTACTAGAGATAGTGGCAATAATGTAAGGCAAAAGAGGAGCGGGCTCATGGTGTCGCCCTGAAAGACACCTCTCTGAAACGTGACCTTGTTAGTTGTCATACGATTTTTTGCCAGATGAGATAGTAAATCTAGTTTTCCAAGATGGCATCAATCTCTCTATGCACCCAACTATTTGCGGATGAACCTTTAAGATTTCCAAAAGACAGATGATAAGTCTATGGGATGTAGAATCGAAAGCTTTCCCA
>NC_046661.1:96770830-96775310 GCF_010883055.1 Belonocnema kinseyi
AGGGAGCTCTTCTTAATATTTTGACACCAAAATCATGTCGATACACCTTACCGACTGCGAGTAAAGCCACCCACGCTTTAACTTGACAGACTGTATGATATTAAAGCAAGAAGCGAAAAATTTGAAGAAAAAAAAAATTTGGAAATAAACGATTAATCTGAATGAGTCAATTTGAATGTAAAAACGATATATTATCGACCAAAATGAATGAAATAATTTATTTTGGTCAATATTACATTCATGTACTAGGCAAGGCGATTCATTCAGATTTATAAAGAATAATAAGCATACAAATGTAGGTTTGAAATATTTAGATTAAAAAGTTATCGTGAATTAATTTGTATTTTAGTTGAATTTACAATACAATTTGTTATTTAAATTATAATACAATCTTATTTTACGCAGTCCGTAGTGACGTATATTTTTCCATTATAATGTTTGTGCATAAGTACAGGATGGTACTTGTGCAAATGATAAATTAAAATTTCGGTGATTTTTGCAAACATCAGGAGCTCATCGCTAACACTTATTTCAACCGTAGAAAGTAGACGGCATTTTTAGTAAAAAATGATAAGATTTCGAAGAACTTTAAAAAATATATATCTCGTAGAATCTCCGGTAAGCTGGCGGTGTTCACTATAGTATGTTGTGTCAGATTCTTTTTAAATTATTAGTATTTCCAACAAAAATTATTAAACAATGAAGTCCATGTACCATTTTTTAACAAAAATGTAGATTGCCTTAGTGTGTTTCGCCTGATATCGGTATCCTTAAACAAAAAAAATTAAACTTAACTCCAATGATTTTTAATTTACAATAATAGAATGTACAAGTTTAAAAATTTTGGAATTATGTCTGTGCTCTTAGTTGGAAATTGGTATTTTAAATTAAATATATTGGGCATTTCCACCAGAAATCGGTATTTTTAGTAAAACAATAATGAGATGAGACAATAATGACATTTGTTAGTTAGTTTGAAGTGTTTAACCTCAGGTCGATATTTTAAAAGCAAAATCATTTTAATTAAATATAATTAATTTGGTTTAAAATTCATAAATTTACAATCTTAACCAATTTCAGATTATGTCTGTGCTTTTAGTTGGAAATTGGTATTTTAAATTAAATATATTGGGCGTTTCCACCAGAAATCGGTATTTTTAGTAAAACAATAATGAGATGAGACAATAATGACATTTGTTAGTTAGTTTGAAGTGTTTAACCTCAGGTCGATATTTTAAAAGCAAAATCATTTTAATTAAATATAATTAATTTGGTTTAAAATTCATAAATTTACAATCTTAACCAATTTCAGATTATGTCTGTGTTTTTAGTTGGAAATTTATATTATTATTCAAAAATCTTTAGACATTAAAATAGGGTTGATTTCTTTCTGAGTTATGTAATAAAAAAAAGAAGAAAACAAGAAAGAAAAACTCGAAGAAAAAAATAAGAAAAGGTTAATTATTTTCAAAACTAGTGACATTTTGGAGAAGAAAACGAAAACAAGAATAAAACAAGAAAAAAGAAAACAAGAGAAGGAATACAAGAAGAAAAATATACTGTATTTTCCGAGCTATAAGCGTTCTTCAAAGAGGTGTAAATTGTGCTATTAAGAAGAAAAATGTAAAATTTTAAAGAATATTTCATTAAGAACAAAAAAATTTAATGTTGATTATTTTCCGAATTATTGACAATGAAAACAAAGAAGAATTGTAAAAAATTCGTTATTTTTCGAGTTATTGGCATTTTGAAAAAAGCTGAATTTTACCTTAATAACGGGAAAAAGACAAGGAAGTAAAAAGGTTAATTATTTTATAAGCTATCATCATTGAAGTAAAAGAAGAAAGCTAAAAACTACAAATAAAAAGAGAAATATTAATTATTTTTGGAGCAACTAAAGGTTATGTTAACTTTTTCGCATGAAATCAGTTATATCAAACAAAAATCATTAAATTTGAAACATGATTAACTATTTATAACAATTTATCCTTAGGTTATGTCAATGTTTCTCATCGGTAATTATTGGTATTAGAAAAAAAAGAGATTTTAAAGAACAGTTAAAATTTTATGATTCCTGGTTATTTTGGAGTAGTTAACCTCAGATCGATATTTCAAAAGCGAATTTCAAATCTCGAATACTTAAATTTAACATTTCAGATTATTATTACCTTAAAATCTTGTGTTACTAGCTAGTAATATCTCGTGTATTAACCAAAAAGTTAGAGATGCTGTCTGATAACATCTAGATATTAAGTGTTAGGATATACATTTCTAATATCTATTTGCTAGTATATAGTTTTCTCCGTGCAGGTTCACCCTTCTATAATATTTCAAAAGCTTTATCAAAATCGTTAGAAAAAATGGTTGGACATATTGATAATCAGTTAAAAGACAGCTGGGATTTTAAAAATAAAATAGACAAAATTATTATTCCAAATGATTATACAGTTTGCTCTCTTGATATTGTTTCCATGTATACTAACATATCTTGGAATTTAATTAAAAGTACCGTTATGTATGTATGTATTTAAACTCTCCCTTTTACGGTTTTGAGGGCCTCCGCTCCCTGCACATATATTTACAATTCCATCCTTAGTCCAACTTAACTACTACTTATATTCTACTCTTTCGCATTACGCAGGATAAATAATAGTAACAGTAGTGATATTAATTCCTAAAATGAGCGAGCTTCCAGGGCTTCCGTTTCCTCTTACCATAAAAAATGCATTTTCCACGATATTGAAAACAATTTTCGTTTTTTACTGTCCCTTTTCAGGATCACCCGTTTGGCTCTGCCCTACTCCCTTGCTTTCCCTTACTTCATCCAATTTCTTCATCCACATCACTCCCTGTCCACTACCATCCAAGATCCATCTTACACACTCATCCACACTCAACTGTCCCTCTTCCTCTCCTGTACATCTCTCTAATACATGTGCCCATGACTCCATTTCATATCCACATACTCTACATAAATTCTCCTCTTCATTCATCCAATATCTGCATGCTCTCACTCCTTCTCTCATTCTGAACCGTACAACCCTACTCCATTTTTCTTTCTTTTTTATTTTTTGCAGATATTCTGATTCCGTCAACCCTTTGACCATCATATACCACAATTGTACCTCAAATCTATAATCTTTGTCCATCTCTCTTCTCCTTGTTTAACCAATAGCTCTAACTCTATGTCCTGCCACTCCATAACCCCTTCTCGAATATTACACACCCTTCTCATTTTTATGCTTTCTTCCTCCCATTTTAAATTTCTCACATTACCTCTCGCTTCATTGTTTCGAATTTCATCAAAGCATGTTTGTGCAATTTTACTTCCCTCTCCCCTTTTTAGCTTCTCTTCGAACCACCATGCTCTCTTAATTTGTCTAGTAACCATATTTTCTCTTCCTAACTCTTCTTTTAACATATATCCTGGGCAACTCCAGCTAACCCCCATTACCCACCTCAGGAATTGCTCATGCACATCTACGCATCAAACAACCAGACCCTCATTCTCCAATCTTTCTTGAACCTTCTCTTTCCTATACCCCATACTTAGCCCATTATTTTACTCGCACATTCGATTCTTTTTCTCACATGCAGCTCGTTTCCCCCTTCTCCCTCAAACCAAAAACCTAGGTAACAGAACTCCTCCACAATTTCCACTTTTTGTCCGTTCATCTTCCAAACGTAATTTATTTTGCTCTTTCTATTTCTGAAACACATCACCTTTGTCTTATCTACGTTCACCGTCAGCTCGTCCGCGTATGGTAGAGAGAAAAGGAGATGGCAAATAGAGCAGAGGACTTGGGTAGAGAGGAAAAGGGGCCATATGGTGTGGATAGGGAGAAACAGGTTATGGATAAATGGAGAGGAATGGTGCTGGGATGAATAATTAGAAGAATTAAGGAAAAAAGAAGTACCGTTATGAAAAGGTGGAAAGATCTTGAACAACACACTTTCCTAACAAAAAAGGATTTTGATAAAGCTCTAAAAATGTGTCTAGAATCCTCTTATTAACAATTCAATTATAAATACTATCAACAAATCTACAGCCTACCCAAGGGGTCGCCCATTTCTGCTGCTCTAGCTAACTTAGTTATGGAAAATATTGAAAAAAAAATTTTTTAATTAATTGAATATCCAATTATATTTTACTTCAGATTCATTGATGATTCTCTTTTATGTAGTCCAAAAGACAAAATTGACAATATTTTACAAAGATTCAATCAAGCAGATCGCAAACTAAAATTTACCATAGAATTGGCAAAAGATGAAAAAATTAACTTTCTTGATTTAAATCTCGAAATAGAAAACAACAAAATTGTAAGAAATTGGTTTCGAAAATCGATTTGGTCAGGACCGAGCTATCATATTAGCGGATACAAGATACGAGGGTAGTTCAATAAGTCCTTAGAATGAAGTATAAAAACAATTTTTTTTGGGTAAATTTTTTTTTATTTTTCAACATAATCTCCTTGGAGCT
>NC_046661.1:96775410-96789361 GCF_010883055.1 Belonocnema kinseyi
TTATATCCGAACAAGAGCAATGATACCAAAAAACGTAATTGCAATTTCAACGTAGAATTCAGTGCTTTTCTTTTATCTCCATAGTAAGTAAACATCATTGACTAATAAGCACATACAGATTCAGTAGTTTCTATTTTATTCCTTAACGTATATATTTCCTTCTAGAATAAGCCTTGAGAAGGCCCTAAAAATCAGGTTGAAACATGTCGGCACAACATTTTTTATGATAAAAAAATTTTTTATAATAAAAAAAGTTTTTTTAACACCAAAAAAGCGGAATATAGTAGGCCTCAAAAAACTTTATCCATAATCATTTTAGTTGAGAATTTGTTTTATATTTTTATTAAAAATTAGTTTCTTCAATTAAAACTTAACTATTCAATTGTTTATTGTAATTAATTATTTTATAGCAAGAAATGAACTATTTGGTCGATAATTAATATATTTTGTTGAAAATTGGTCTCTTTGCAAGAAAATTCATCTATTTTGTTGAAAATTAATTTTTTCTTTTGTGAGAAATTCTACTACTTGGTAAAAAGTCGAATTATTTTGTTGTAAATTCATTTTTTTGCTGAAAATACATGACGTTAGTTAAAAATTACTCTCCTAGGTTAAAAATTTAACTTCTTCCTTAAATTTTTTTTCTTTCTTGGTTATAAATTTATTTTAATAACTGAAAGTTTAACTATTACATTTTTGGTTAAATTTTTATCTTTTTCATTTGAAAATTCGCTTAAAAATTGACTTACTTCGTACAAGAATTTAAGAAATTGGTTTAAAAGTCATTTTTTACTGAAAATTTAACTGTTCTAGTTAAAAATGCCTAATTTTGGTTGTAAATTTATTCCCTTGTTTGAAAATTATCTATTGTATTAAAAATTCGTTTTTTGCTGGAACTTAATATTTTAACTTTTTAATTGTAATTTCTTATGGTAATTTTTTATTATAAATTTATATTTTTAATTAGGAAATTAATTTTTTTGTTAAAAATTCTTTTTTCTCAATTTTTTCCAGTGAAAAATTTATCTATTCTACTTCTTTTTCTTTTTTTCTTTTTTTTGCTAAAACTTAATTTTTAACTGAAAAATTATCTATTCATTTCTTAGTGTAAAATAGACGTTTGTAGTTGAAAATTTAACTGCATCTTTGAAAATGATTTTCTTTCGATAGAAAATACCTCTCTTTGTTTCAAAATTAAACTTTTTAGTTAGAAATTAAACGATTTTAGCAAAAAAATGAACTATTTTAATGAAAATTTGCTTTTTTTAGATGAAAATTAGTTTTGTAAACTGTAACATTAAACATTCCATTTTTTATTGTAAATTTCTATTTTTAACTAGAAAATTAATTTTTTCGTTAAAAATTTTTGTTTTTTTGCACTTTTTTCATGGACAATTTACGGTTAAAAATTAAACAGTTTTGTGGAGAATTTGTCTTTTTGGTTGAAATTGAACTATGTTGTTGAAAAAATATTATTGCTTGGTTCAATTTTTTTCATAAAAAATTCAAATTTTTTAGTTAAAAATTCATTATTTTGTTTTAAAATTTGTTCCCTTTTTTGAAAATCGAACTGTGATAGAAAACTCGTTTTTTGGCTAGACCTTAATTTTTCAACTGAAAAATTACCTTCTCATTTTTTAGTGTAAAAATGATTTTTTTACTTGAAAATTTAACTGCATCGTTGAAAATTCCTTTTTTTCGGTAGAAAATAATTCTCTTTGCTTGAAAGTTAAACTTTTTAGTTAGAAATTAAAATATTTTGTTACAAATTTTTTATATTTTAATGAAAATTCGCTTTTTTAGATGCAAATTAATTTTATGAACTGAAACTTTAAACATAACATTTTTTATTGTTAATTTCTATTTTTCAGTTGAAAATTTATTTTTGTTTTTAAAATTTGTCTTCTTGGTCAGAAAATTAATTTTCTTGTTTGAAAATTCATGTTTGATTGAAAATTAAACCATCTGTTTGAAAATTCGTATATTTTGTGACAAAATTAAACTACTTGGATAAAAAATATATATATTTGTTTGTTAAACAATGCACTTTATGGTTCAAAATTCGTCTTTTTAGAATGATATTAATCCTCTTCGTTCAGAGAAAAGAGCTTCATTTTGAGCCCAACATTAATACACGAATATCATTTTAAAAAATTTTTATCAGAATTATATTCTAGTTTACCACTCGTTTTTATCTCGGAATCAGAATTGGTAACATTTAAATAAATAATCATATTATTTTTTTAATTGAATTAACGAATAGTGAACCACTAAGGATGACCCGTGTGGAAATAACCCCATTTGGCCCTATTACAAGTCGGGCACTAATTGGGGGGGACTAGTTGGGCTTTTTGTTGTCAAAATTTCAATCGGGGCCTGGTCGGTGGTTGGTCAAGGGCTGGTCGGGCCTTTTTATTCGATAATTTTCGTGCGGGCGATCTTCAGGCTCTGGTCGGGTTTTTCTTATGTTTGAGTTTTCAGCGAGGTCTTATGAAATGAGGTAATACCTAAAAAAGCGTAATGATTTTTTTATTCTAAAATACTAAGAATACATTTAACAATTATTTTGCACAGTTTTTTGGAGAAAAAATTTATTAATTTTAAAGTCATCTCAAAAATTTCTAATAAATAATTATTAAGTTAATAATTTTGTACGAAAGTCAACTTTTTATAAAAACAACGATCAAAATCTACAAAAAGACGTAATCTTATTTTTTTATAGTATTTTTTAAAAATTGCGAATTTCTAGGAAAATTTATGAATACCTTTGTATGAAATTATTAGAAAATCCATATTGGAAAAGATACATATGGATGTAGGCGAAAAGTCTGACGGAAGTCATAAGACTCTAAATATGTATAGATGATTATTTCTAATTGATCTGAAAGTTTTGCCATATGTAAATAAAGTATAATCCTTCAGGTAGTTAAAATTGGAAAGAGAAAAGGTTTTTGATTAATCAGTGAAGAGCAGTATACTAGTTGTAAACTATTCAGCACGGTACAGTTCAGATTTCGATACCACTTTAATTCATTTTAGTCTTGCGGTTCTGGACAAGTAGCTTTAAAAAAAATCCGCAAGGGCGCGACGTGCCGCCTCTCGCGCAACAGAAATGACGTGTCGAGCATTTGAGACAGCAGTCTACAAGTAACAAAGCATAATTATCTGGACCAGAGACTACCATGACCAACATGGCGGTTTCTTCTGAGCGAAGTTCTTCCATTGCTGCGTTCCAGCTGAAGCTTTTTAAAATTAATATTTTACAAATTTTGGGGAATTTTAGTTACATAAATTTATGCTTTTTTAAGGGCATGTGATACTTAGAAAATTGTCGATTTTAACAGTTTTAGGTTCCCCCGACTTTTTTTCTAGAATAATAAATATTTTGTATTAAAAATATGGGAAATGATAGCAAACATGCTAACGGACGTCCCCACACACTTTTTTTTATGTTTTTTTATCAAAAAATTTTTGATATTGCTAACAACGTGCGTGTATATTTCGAGGTTATGTGTGTTACAATTCACCCGAGCGTTACTTCCAAACTACGCAATATTTTTGGCCGAAAAGTTTGGACTTACAAACAAACATAGTAACTAATCTACCGGAACTAACCTTGTTTGCAGGCAGAGATGAAAAACGACGTGACCTCAAAATAATGCATATGCATAAAATTTTTATTTAGCACAATCAATTTTTTTCCTTATTATCCCTCAAAAAAGAGTCCGTGGACGTCCGTTATGATATTTTATAGCATCTCCGAATTCAGTTTTTAAAAATTTTCATTTTTTTGGAAAAAAAAGCCGCAGAAACTGTAAGTATCACATGCCCTTAAGTATAGGATAAGTTCCCCATTAAATCTTGGGTAAATTTTAGGAATTTCAAATATGTCAAAAAAGTTTATGGAGATTTCCGTGAATAATAAGTATTTTGACAAACTTTTATGGAATGTTCCACAAACTTTGAGGAGTTTGGTTAATATTTCACACGGACGTATTATCATATGACCCCTGCTGTGCCCGATCAGGCCCCGACTAGGATTATTCGGGCCCCCTGACTAGCCCCCGACTAATCTACCGTGACGCTACTGGCCGGAGTCTAGTCAGATGACCCGACTAGCCCCCGAATCGAAGTGGGGTCAAATGGTCGGGAACCAGACTAGTTCCCCATTTGAATTTCTACATAGGAAGTTGAAAATAGTTATTTTTTAATTTAATATTGGAATACTACTTGCAGGGTGAGGATAAAATTATTTAAAACTGTATGCAATAATTAAAAAAAGTTATAAACATGGAAAATGTGAAAAAAAGTTTTGATTAGCGACGCGACGGTGAACATTTTTTGGCTTTATTGAAACAATCAGAAGGCCATTTATAGGAATTTTTAACGTGACCTAGTCTGTCTCTCTTTTTAAATTGCACTCATATTGACAAATTTTTATCGTGAACTAGTTTCTTTCTATTTTGAAAATGCTGCCTTCTAATTTTTTGAACAAAATTAAGAAAAATAAGAATCTTTTACAATCTTAAAATTATAGTGGATCAATACGGGATCAACATATCAGTTACACGGTTAACAAATCTCCTAGTAAAAAGATTATTTTTTTGTTTGAGAAGACAAATTTTAAACAAAATAAATCAATTTTCAGTCAGAGGAATAGATTTTTAACGAAGATTATGAATTTTTCGCCTATAAAAAAATTAACTTTTAACTAAAGTATGGAATTTTTAACTAAAAAATTGAATCTCTAAGCAAAAAAATAAATTTTCAGTTAAGAAGATTAATTTTCTACAAAAAAAGCATTTTCAGCCAAGAAGGTGCATTTTAAACCACGAAGATTAATGTTCTACACAAAAATTAAATTTTGTATTCTAAAGCCTCATCTTGTTGGTTAAAAAATTTAACAACTCGGTTTTCAAGTTGAACTACTTTCTTAATAATTAGAATTTTTTCTTTCTTTTTTAAAAATTTTAATTTTTGGTTAACAATTTTTTAATTTTATTGAAAATTCATCATTTTGGTAGTAAAATAATCTTCTTGTTTAGAAATTAATCTTTTATAGTGGAACATTCTTCTTATTGTTTGAGAATTCTAGAACTTTGTTAAAAAATTGTTTACAGTATAAAATTAATCTTTATATTTAAACTTCATCTTTTTCGATAAAAATTTAAAAACTAGGTTTTAAAGTTAGAATACTTTCTTAAAAATTAGAAATTTTCTTGTTTTTCTTTTTTTCTTAAAAATTGAACTTTTTGGTTAGGAATTTTTGTACATTATTAAAAATTCTTTTTTTTCGGTAGTAAATTAATTTTTTGGTTAGAAATTTATCTGTTTTAGCGGAAACTTCCAAATTTGAGTTAAAAATCAATCTCTTTAGTAGAAAACTTAACTGTGTTTTCGAAAATTCCTTTTTTTGGTTTGAAAAATTACTTTAATAATTAAAAATTTACCTATGCAACTTTTAGTCAAAAATGGTTCTTTTCTGAGTAAGAATTCAAATTTTTATTCGCATTGAGCTATTTTCTTAAAAATTTGCTTTTTTTGTTGGCAATTATTCTAGTTTAGTTAAAAATTCAACTTTCCGGTTGACAGTTCCTGTATTTTATTGAGAATTTTTTTTTAATTATGTATTTTTGATTTGATAATTCAATTGGATTGTATAGAAAATTCGTCATATTCTAAAATTGTAAAGTAGACCTTTAATAAATACTGCAGGTCTTCGTCAAGGCCAAAATAAAGGACACCATTGAATTTGTTGCCTTCGAATTTCTTGTTAAAAAATTTATCAACTAGGTTTTAAAGTAGAACTACTATCTTAAAAAATAAAAAATTTGTTTCTTTTGCTTTCTTTCTTAAAATTCTACATTTCGTTTAAGAAACTTTGAATTTTATTGAAATTTCATCCTTTTTGGTATTAAATTAATCTTTTTGTTCAAAATTCATATGTTTAGTTAAATTCAACTTTTTGGTTACGAAGTTTTTAACTTTGTTAAAAATTTTGTTATGCATAAAATTAATCTTTATGTTTGAAAATTCATCTTTTTTGTTAAAAATATAAGGACTAGGTTTTAAATTTCAACTACTTTTTTTTAGAAATTAAATCTTTTTTTTTCATTCTTGAAAATTTAACTTTTTAGTTGAGAATTCTTGAATTTTATTCAAAATTCGTCTTTTTATATAGTAAATTAATCTTTTTTAGTTGAAAATTCAACATTTGCTTAAGAAATTTTGAATTTTATTTAAATTTCATCCTTTTTGGTAGCAAGTTAATCTTTTTGTTCAAAATTCATATTTTTTTGAACATTTAACTTTTTGGTTAAGAATTTTTAAACTTTGTTAAATTTTTTTTCTGTGTTTTTTAAAATTCCTTTTTTTTGTTGAGAAATTACTTTAATAATTGAAAATTTAGCTATGCTATTTTTAGTTAAAAATTGTTCTTTTATAAGTCAGAATTCAATTTTTTGTTAAAATTAAAGTAATTTCTTAAAAACTCGCTTTTTTATGAAAATTATTCTAGTTTAGTTAAAAATTTAATTCTCTGGTTCAGAGTTCTTATATTTTATTGAGAATTTTTTTTTAATTAAATTTTTTATCAAATTTTAAATTTCTAATTTGATAAATCAATTGTTTTGTATAGAAAATTCGTCATATTTTAAATTTTTAACGTTGACCTTGAATAAATATTGAAGGTCATCTTCGAGGCCAAAATAAAGGTCACCATTGAATTGTTCGTTGATAGTAACTCCAAGAATGACCTTGGTCTCCCTGAAAAATATCTGATATTTTTTATAAATTATTTTAAAATTTATTTGTTTGAAATCTATTTATTTATAATTTTCAGCATTCACATTTTAAATTTTTGTTACTAGAAAATTATTGAAAACTTTACATAATAATTAACACAAAATGATATGAACCAGGAAAACGTGAAAAAAGAAAAGTTTAATTAAACGAAGCGACGCTTTGACATTGTTCACTCTATTAAAACAATAAGAAGGCCACATTGAGAAATTTTTAACGTGACCTAATCTCTATCTATTTTGAAATTGTTGCCTTCTAATTTTTTAACCAAAGTTAAGAAAAATACAAAATTTTTACAATTTAAAAAATATTATATATAAGTACGGGATTATTATGGATCAATATTTTAAATAATTATAAATATTTAGGATTCTCATGCGCTACTTTTAGACAAAGCTCTGTTTCAATTTTTTTAATTTTTGTCAATAATAAAATAAGTTTATTTTTCACTTTTGTAATCACTGGTATCGTATATGTTTTACTAAACAGTATTTCAGAAACAAATGAAAATTTTTAAAATTAATTATAATTAATTTTAAACAAAAAATGTCTAAACTAGGATAAAAAGCGGCTTTCTAACAAGACTTGAATTTTCAATCAAATAATTACATTTAACATATTCATTTCACCATAATTAAAACATTTTAACATAATATTTAAATTTTCAACTTAACAAGATAGATTAACGACAAAAAAGTGTCATTGTTTATATTTCAGTCAAAAAAGATTTAATTTATACAAAACTGAAAATCTTAATACAAAAAGACGAATTTTTTCCAAAAATTGAATTTTCATACAAAAAATAAAACTTTTTAGCAACCAATTAATTTTCCATGAAACTGATGCAATTTTACTCGAACAAAATGAAATTTCAACCCAAGAAAATAATTTTTGTACCAAAAAGAAGAATTTTCAACTAAAAAAGATCAAACTTTTAAAAAATTGGAAAAGTTAAATTTTAAATTAAGAAAATTCATTTTAGACCAAAAAAGAGGCTTTTCCATCAAACAGTTAAATTTTCAACCAACTCTTTCAATAAAAAAAATTTGTTACTGAGAAGTTGAACTTTTACCTGAGTAGTTTAATTCTCAATTATAAAAAAATTAATTTGCAACAGAATAGTTAAACTTTTAACCAAAGAGAACAATTTTCTACTAAAAATATAAATCTTGAATAAAAAAAAATTAATTTGTAAATATTTCTTAACAAATTCAACCAAATTCTTCGAACAAAATATTTAAATACTCAAGCAAAGATATGAATTTCCAACTAAAAATATAAATCTTCATCAAAAAAATTGTTTTTTAACCAAGTAATTTTCAAACAAAAAGTTGCATTTTCATTTTAATTCAAATGAAAATTCTACTAAAACAAATGAATTTTTGAATTAAAAAGATAAATTTTCAATAACATAGTTGAATTTTCGGTTAAAAAAGTTTATTGTTGACTTTTCACGATTAAAATATTAATTTTTAATCAAGAAATAAGTTTCTACGAAACAAATTAAATTTTCAATCCAAAAAGACTAATTTTTAAACAAAAAATATTAAATCTCTTAAAACAGGTGAATGGCATAATTGAGAATCATTGGAATACTGCGAAAAAGATTAATGAAAAAATGTAATTTTTTGATTTTTGATTATTTTTTATGTTGTAGAAATTTGAATTTTCGATTTTTTTAAGAAAAATCTAAAAATTGTTATAATAATCTTGTAGGGCATTCAAAAAGAAACATTTTTCTTCTCTTGTCTTTTTTTATATCGTGCGTTATTTGGCTTAAAATGCTTATTTTCGTGTGTTTCTTGAAATTTTGTAAATATAAATCAGTAAATTTTGGTTTTATAAAAAAAATCTTTCGTCTTTTTCAATTGAGAATTCAATTTTTCGCTTTAAAACCTATTTTTTGTTAAAAAATCCATTTTGTCCTTGAAAAGTCAACAACAAACTTTTTTAACAGAAAATTCAACTATTTTATTGAAAATTTATCTTTTTGATTCAAAAATTCATCTGTTTTAGTAGAATTTTCATTTTCTTTTAAATGAAAATGCAACTTTTTGTTTAAAAATTGCTCTTGTTTGCTTGAGTATTTTACTGTTTTTTTAGAAAGATTTGGTTGAATTACTTTGGTAAGAAATAATTTTTTTGTTGAAGATTTATATTTTTAGTTGGCAATTCATATCTTTGGTTGAAAATTGAACTGTTTTCTTAAAAAATCATACTTTTTGGTTGAATATTCTACTGGTTTATTTGAAATTTAACTATTTTGTAAAAAATTTACTTTTTGTTCGAAATTTATATTTTGGTGTTGAAAAATGAAGTGCAATTTTTTCTGGATAAAAGTTCAACTTTAAAAAAGGATACTTTTTTATTAAAAATTCACCTGTTTTAATACAAAATTAATCTCTTTTTGGATAGAAATGGAACTATTTGGTAGAGAGTTAAACTCTGCTGTTAAAAGATCATCCTTTCTTATTAAAAACTTTATTTATTTATTTATCTAAAATGAATCTTTTTGGTAAAAATTATTCTCCTTTGTTTGAGTATTCAACTATTCTGTTTGAAACATTTGGTTGAATTGGTTAAGAAATATTAAGGAATTATTATTTTTAGTTGAAAATTCATCTCTTTGGTTCACAGCCTAACTATTTTGTTGAAAATTAATCTTTTCAATTGAGAATTCAACTGCTTGGGTAAAAGTTAAACTTCTTAGTAAAAAATTTTTTTATTGAAAGCTTTGGTTAAAAATTTAACTGTGTGATGGAAAAGCCTCTTTTTTGTCTAAAATGAATTTAAAAAATTTTAAATGTAGCTTTTCCCATTTTTTTAAGCTTGATCTTTTTAGTTGAAAATTCTTCTTTTTCGGTACAAAAATTATTTTCTTGGTTTGAAATTTCAATTGAGTTGAGTAAAACTGCATCAGTTCTGTGGCAAATTAATTGGTTGCTAAAAAATTTTATTTTTCGTATGAAAATTCAATTTTTGGAGAAAATTCGTCTTTTTGGTCTTAAGATTTTTTTTTTGTATAAATTAAATTTTTTTACTGAAATATGAATAATGACACTTTTTTGTCGTTAATCCATCTTTGTAGGTTGGAAATCCAAATGCGATGTTTAAATGTTTTAATTATGTTAAAATCATTATGTAAAATGTAATTATTTGGTTGAAAATTCAAGTTTTTTTTAAAGCCATTTTTTATTGTAGTAGAAACATTTTTTGTTTACAATTAATTTTAATCAATTTGAAAATGTTTTATTTGTTTCTGAAATACTGTTTAGTAAAACATATACGGTACCAGTGATTACAAAAGTGAAAAATAAACTTATTTTATTAGTGACAAAAGTTTGAAAAATCGAAACAGAACTTATTTTGGCCTTGACGAAGACCTTCAGTATTTATTGAAGGTCTACTTTACAATTTTAAAATATGACGAATTTTCTATAAAAACCAATTAAATTATCAAATCAAAAATATATAATTTGATGAAAAATTTAATTAAAAAAAACAAATCTCAATAAAATGCAATAACTCTCAACCGGAGAGTTAATCTTTTAATTGAACTAGAATAATTTTCATAAAAAAAGCGAATTTTTAAGAAAATAGTTAAATTTTAACAAAAATTGGAATTCTTACTTAGAAAAGAACAATTTTGAAATAAAAATAGCATAAGTAAATTTTCTAGTATTAAAGTAATTTTTCAACAACAAAAAAAGGAATTTTAAAAAACACAGAAAAAAAATTTAGCAAAGTTTAAAAATTCTTAACCAAAAAGTTAAATGTTCAACAAAAAATATGAATTTTTAACAAAAAGATTAACTTGCTACCAAAAAGGATGAAATTTCAATCAAATTCAAAATTTCTTAACCAAAAAGTTGAATTTTTAACTAAAAAAGATTAATTTGCTAATTTTCAATAAAATTCAAGAATTCTCAACCAAAAAGTTAAATTTTCAAGAAAGAAAAAAAATGATTTAATTTCTAAAAAAAGTAGTTGAAATTTAAAACCTAGTTCTTAAATTTTTAACAAAAAGATGAATTTTCAAACACAAAGATTAATTTTATGCATAACAAAATTTTTAACAAAGTTAAAAACTTCGTAACCAAAAAGTTGAATTTAACTAAAAATATGAATTTTGAACAAAAAGATTAATTTACTACCAAAAAGGATGAAATTTCAATAAAATTCAAAGTTTCTTAAACGAAAAGTAGAATTTTAAGAAAGAAAGAAAAAGAAACAAATTTTTTATTTTTTAAGATAGTAGTTCTACTTTAAAACCTAGTTGATAAATTTTTTAACAAGAAATTAGAAGGCAACAAATTCAATGGTGTCCTTTATTTTGGCCTTGACGAAGACCTGCAGTATTTATTAAAGGTCTACTTTACAATTTTAGAATATGACGAATTTTCTATACAAACTAATTGAATTATCAAATCAAAAATACATAATTTGATGAAAAATTTAATTTAAAAAAAAGTTCTCAATAAAATACAGGAACTGTCAACCGGAAAGTTGAATTTTTAACTAAACTAGAATAATTTCCAACAAAAAAAGAAAATTTTAAAGAAAATAGCTCAATGCGATTAAAAATTTTAATTCTTACTTAGAAAAGAACCATTTTTGACTAAAAATTGCATAAGTATATTTTTAATTATTAAAGTAATTTTTCAAAAGAAAAAAAAGGAATTTTCAAAAACACAGTTCAATTTTTTACTAAAGAGATGAATTTTTAACTAAAATTTAGAATCGTCAACCTAAAAATGCATATTTAACAAAGTAATTCGACTTTAAAACCTGCATGTTAAATTTTCAACCATAAAGATGAATTTTTAAACATAAAAATAAATTTTATACAAAAAAAAAGAATTTTTCACAATGTTTGAGAATTCTCTACCAAAAATGTGAAGCTTCCGCTAAAACAGATAAATTTCTAACCAAAAAATTTATTTACTACCGAAAAAAAGAATTTTTAATAATGTACAAAAATTCTTAACCAAAAAGTTCAATTTTTAAGAAAGAAAGAAAAAGAAACAAATTTTCTTTTTTTAACATAGTAGTAGAAGTTACAGCCGTAAATAATTTCAGACATTTTCATAAAATTAGTATTCCACTTGGTTTATTTTTGGCCAAAAACTGATTTCTTCTTTTGGGAACTGGAACAATTTTGTTGAAAAATTGTTTCTTTTTCTTCCAAATCAATATTACATACACAGTTAAATTCTTAATTAGAAAATATCAAAAATGGAATAATTAAATTTGCAATAGAAAACTTTACTTTCAACAATAACAAAGCAGTTTTCAAAAAATTGTATAATTTTGTAATAAAGAGAAGAATTTTAATAAAATAAAATACATTATTTACAAAGTCAAATTGTTGAATTTTTAATTGAAAAAGATCAATTCGCAACCAATAACGGTATAGTGAATAATCATTTAAAAAATTAATTCGAAACAAAAAAAGAACGAATTTTGAGAATATTAGTTATACCTTAAAAAATAAGATGGATTTTCAAGAAAGAAGTTCTCATGTAAACTCTTTTCATAGAACGTTAAGCTTTTGTTTAACATTCATATTTTGTTCCTGATAAGTTAACTGAAATCTTTTTTTGATAAAAAATATTTTTTTTTAATTTTATCTTTTTGATTTAAAAGTTCGTCTTTTTTAGTAGAAATATTACATATTTTCTCCATAAAAATGTAACTCTTTGAACAAAACTTTAAACTCTTTTTTAAAAGTTTGTCTTTTTGATTTTACAATTTAGCTGCTTAACGTAAAATTACATCCACCTTTGTTGGATAAAAATGCCATTCTGTTGAAAATTCTTATTATGGTTAAAAATTTAACTATTCCATAGAAAATTTACTTTTTATTTAAAATTAATATTTTTTATTGAAAAAAGAACTAAAATATTTTACGGGTATAAATTATAATTTTTTTAAATTAAAATTTATCCGTTTTAAGAAAAAGTTCGATTTTTTAAATTAAAAAGTTGCACATTTTTTTCAAATAAAAATTCATCTGTTTAAGAGAAATTTCATCTTTTTTTATACAAATTCAACTATATTTGGTAGATAATTCAAATTTTTGTTAGAAAGTCATCCCTTTTTGTTAAAAAATCATGTTTTTGAGTAGAAAATTCACATTTTTTTTGTGGAAACTTATTTCTTGTCTAAAAATTAATATTTTGATAGTGAAAAGTCAACTAAAATATTTCTTTAAAAGAAAATTCAACTATTTTTTTGCAAATTAATTTTTTATATTTTAAAATTCATCTGTTTTAGTAAATAAATGTATTTTTTATGAAATGGAGGATTGATATTATTTAGTTGGAAATTCTCCTTTTTCGTCTTTTTTGTAGTAAATTAATATTTTTGTTCAAAAATTCTTTTTTAACAGAAAATTCAACATTTTAGCCGAGAATTCTCAAATTTTATTGAAGATTCCTCTTTTTTACTAGTAAATAATTCTTATAGTATAAAAATTCATGTTTTTATTTGAGAATTCTTGAATTTTATTAAAAATTCTTTTTTTATGGTAGAAAATTAATTTTTTTGTTTAAAAATTCATCTCTTTGGCTTTAAAATTTAACAACTAAATTTAAGAGTTAAACTACTTTACCTCTTCCATGTTTGGTCGACTATGATTTATTTTTAAGTAAAAATTCAACTTTTTGTTAAAATTAATCTATTTAATTAAAATTTTTGCTTATTTGATAAAAATTGATCTATTTTAGTTAAAATTCAACTTTTTGGTTGAGTATTCTTGTATATGTTTGGAAATTCGTCTTTTTTTGGTACAAAATTAACCTCTTTATCCAAATTTAATATTTGTACTTTGAAAATTCAACTGTTTTGTATCAAGCATTCATTTTCTATTGAAAGTTGAATAACTTATTTAAAAAAAAATTATTTTAAAGAAATTTTTTTTATAATTTAAAATGATTATTTTTTAATTAGACACATTTCAATACTGACGCTGGAAATAACTTTTTTAAAATTGTTTATTTATTGTCAAAGATCATAATTCACCACAGGGTCACGTAGACAAAATAGGCATATTGGCAACTTGCCTCGCTATAAACAAAAATAAAAATTTGTGTTAAGCGTAAAATAAGAGTCATTACCAAATCAACAGTTGTCAAGAGGGGGGGGGGGG
>NC_046661.1:96789461-96790832 GCF_010883055.1 Belonocnema kinseyi
AAGGAGTTAAATGACCAGAATATGCATTTTAAAATTTAAATTAGTTTAAAAATTAAAAAAAATGAAAAATGTATCATTTACGATATGAGCTAAAAAATCTTATCTGAAACAGAAATTATTTATGAAACACTTAGGTTATTAATTTTGAAATTTTGTAGTTAGTATTCGTGTAAAAATTGTTATGAACTTACAGGAAAACATCTTTGAGATTATATTGTTTTTTTATTACATCTTGCTTTTTAATGATGACGAATTTTTTGTCAAGTTGTTTGATCACAACAGGAAACTCACTAATACTCACTAATAGCTAATTTAGAGGTTAGGTTATATATCGTTATAAATACGTAACTAAAAAAGACCGCGTAACATTCAAATCAAGTTAAAATTTTACTTTTATTTTGGAATTCGAATATTGGATATAAGTTTATTGTAAATATTGCTGATACCTTGAATGTCTGTTCTAAAATTAACTGTATTATTGTGACGTTGAATATGTATCATTTCTGTAAGAAGGAGCTTGTCTAAATTTGGTTCATATTTAAAAATAATAACTTCAATAATATCACAATCAAAATTATGTGTGTCTGTGTGTTCATAAGCATGTTTAGCTAAAGCTGTATTTTGCAAATTGTTCTCAAAAGATCTTTCATGTTCTCTATTTCTCAGATATAATGATCTACTGGTTTGCCCTATGTAGTTTTTGTTGCAATTTTCATAGGTATGTCTATATACACAGTTGCGTTTTTTTCCTTTTTCTATTGTATTTTTTGTACTTTGAAATAATATTTTATTGAATTTCTGTTCAACTGAGAAAACTAATTGGACGTTACATTTTTTTAAAATTCTAAAAAGACATTTGTTATAACCTTCAATATATGGTAAAACTATTAAATTTTTCTTTCCTAAGTTTAAGTTTGGATTGTAATTAATTTGTATATTTTGATTAATTGTTTTTATTTTCTTGTAATGTTTAGCAATTTTAGTTTTTAACAATTCTGATGGGTAGCCATTTTTTAAAAGAGTATTTTTTACTAAATCAAGGTTTTCCTTGTGGTACGAGGGTAGTTCAATAAGTCCTTAGAATGACCAATAGATGGCGCGCGAATCGCTCCAAACCATCTGTTTTCAGTCAGCACCACTCCCGACTAGATATATGGTGCAGTCACAGTCCACATCTTCTGAGTTTACGTGTTTTTATAACCAATTGAAAAAAAAAATTGTTCGTTAAGAAAAATGGAAAAAAGCGAGTGTTCAGAGCGGTAATCAAATATTTTCATTTAAAGGGTTTAACTCCATATGAGATAAATAATGAATTGGACTCAGTTCATGGCACATCTGCCCCTGCCTTAGCAACGGTTTATAACTGGGTAA
>NC_046661.1:96790932-96801682 GCF_010883055.1 Belonocnema kinseyi
GGGCTAAAAAGAACCTATAATCCTTTTCGTAATTTAAGTACGGACCCTTGGCAAGAAGAATGTAAATATTGATTTCACGAGCGTGGTTGAGATTAATGATAATAATTTTTATTTGCTATATGAAAATACCTATGTTATGAGGACAGGGACAAAAGCCAAGGTCTAAAAAATGAAGTTTTCAATTTTAACAGTTTGTTCTAGCCTAAAAAATATCCTAATGATTTCGTCAGGTAGTCTACGCTCATTGGACGCTTTCAGAATTCTGGAAGGTTTTTTTGTGCAACAATAATCGATATTGATTACTATATATAGCAGTGAATATAGTCAAACTGCCTCATTCACCGGTTAGGATTTCTTTCTGAAAAAATGAATATCTATACCAGCACTCTGCTCCTTGGCATCACGGTTATTCAGCATTTTGGTGGTGAGTGCTTTCAATATAATATAAAGTAAAACTCGGAGACTGTGCCGGTTTTGGGATTGGCGGTAGTGGGGACAAACCCGAGAGAGTGCCGATTCAAAAGAAAACTTTTATTTTGGTCACGCCTGAATCACCACCGCTCTCCTCGCAACTCCTTTTAATCCTAACTTCGGCGCGGCGTCAATTTTTGAAAGGGATATATCCGGTGGCGTTATATCCGAGTTTGAGTGTAAATCTAAAATCTAAATTTAAAATATTATAGATTTTCAGAGAGGGAAACAAATCCTAAAAATTAGTTCCAGCTGAAGTGAATTACTTCAGTCTATAGCGGATTACCCTAGATTACCCATACAGAATTACATTGGATTACCTGAGATTACCCCTGATTGTATAGGATTACTATGAATTAAGTAAAATTATTGTGGATTGCTCTGTCTAAACAATAGACTCATGCGAATTTACAAACAAAAATGGTTTTTTTAAAGCAAAATTGTTGAATATTAAAAAAAAAAGATGAGATTTTAAACAAAATTAATTTTGAAATATATAGTGTTTTAAGAATATTATTAGTTTAATTTTCAACCAGAAAATTAATTTTCTGACAAATAAGACCAAAATCTAACAAAGCACATGAACTTTCAACTAAAAAAAAAATTACAGGAAAAAATAGAATATATCAATTTTCAGTCCGAAAAAAATTAATAATTTGCAACAAAAAAATAAATTTTCAACTAAAAAAATATGAATTTACAATAAAAAATGAAATGTTTAAATTTTCAGTTCATAAAATTAATTTTCAGTTCATAAAATTAATTTTCGTCTAAAACAAACGAATTTTCAACAAAATAGTTATATTTTTTTCGAAATAGTTTAATTTTCAGCTAAAAATGGTTTAACTTTTAATCAAAAATATTAATTTTTTACTGAAAAAAGACATTTCCAACGATGAAATTAATTTTTTATCTACAGAGATTAATTTCACACACAAAAAATGAATAGGTAATTTTTCAGTTAAAAAATGAAGTTCTAGAAAAAAATGAATTTTTAATCAAATTGGTCAATTTTCCAACAAGGGAATACATTTTCAACCAAAATGATGATTTTTAACTGCAAAAGTTAAATTTGTAGAAAAAAAATTGAACTAAAGAACAACAATTTTGCAACAAAATAGTTCAGTTTCTACCAAAAAGATGAATTCTCAACAAAACTGTTTAATTTTCAACAATGTAAATCAATATTAAACCAACTAGTGTATAGTTGACGACTTTCAATTTTCTAACTAATAGTTTGATTTTCAACCAAGAAAATTAATTTTCCCATTGAGAAAAAAAAATTTTCACAAAGCACATGAATTTTCAACTAGAAACAAATTACACTAAAAATAGGATAGATAAATTTTAAGTTAAAAGAATTTTTCACAACAACAAGAATTTAAAAAAAAGAAGTTTCAACTAAAAAAAATAAAATTACATTAAAAAATTGAATTTTTACATTTTTATTTCATAAAATTAATTTTCATATAAAAAGCGAATTTTCAACGATACACTAAAATCTTTACCTACCAAGGTCAATTTTAGATTTAAAAATTAAAAGGTAATTTTTCATGTTAAAAAATTAGGTTCTACAAAAAAAAAAACAATTTTCAATTAAATATTTAAACTTTTAAACAGGAAAATAAATTTTCAACCAAAATGATAAATTTTCAACTAGAACACTAAAATTTTTAATGAAAAAACAAATTTTTAACCAAGGAACAATAATTTTTTCAATAAAATAATTTAATTTTCAATGAAGTAAATGAAACTTTTCAAAGAAAATGCAGAATTTTCATTTCAATTTTTTTTTTAAACTTAAATGTAACTATTATTTTATCAGATTAAACCATAATTGCATTTGAAAATGTACCTCATTGTTTAAACGCTCATTTTTGGACTAAAAATTTAATTTTTTAAATTTTTGGTAAAAAAATTATCTCTTTTAGTTGAAAATTCGTAGTTTTTCATATAAATTAATATTCTTGGTTGAATATTTATCTTTTCGTTAAAAAATTCAACTGTTTTAGTTAGAGAATAATCATTTTAGTTGAAAGTTCTTTTTTCTGTTTTGAATTTCAATAATTCCAGTTAAAGATTTTTCAATTTAAGTTGTAAAATTCATCACTTGGTTTCAAAATGTAAAGGTGTCAAAATATCAAGGTTATGAAATAAAAAATAAAGCCAAATACAAATATTAAAAAATTGGCAAAATTTTAAGTGTTAAAAGAATTACTTAGGTAAATAAATTAGTTTAATAAAAAACTTTTTTGTTTGATAAGAAAAATTAATTTATATTTTAAAGGAATAATAACAACTTCTATTTACAAATTTTCTGCTACTGGCACCTGGCCTTATTTTTTACTTTCAAGATCTTTATCAAGACCTTCATCATAAATAAACATAACATCAACATTCTTTAAAATGCTTGGATTATTTGCTTGGGACAAATTGGAACAAATTACTGAGCTTGTTAAAATCACTTTCTCGAATGTGAGGTATGCATTCATTTTTTATTATTTCACCCCCCCCCCCTACGAGCATGCTCCAAAAAACTACTCTTAGCAAAAATAAATTATTAATTTTATTATTAATTAATATAAATCCAATTGGTTTTATCAAAACAAAATGGTACAATTTATTTAAAAGTCTAGAATACATCAAAAAGCAAGATTATATATTATAAATCATAAGACATTTCTTTATTTTTATTACATTCTCATCAAGACAAAGTATTAAATTTGTATAAAATTTGATCCCTCCCGGTTTTGTTAAATGTCCACGTTTTGAGACCCCCTGAATCCGAAAAACAGGTTTTTACAAATGGTTCTGCCTTGATGCGTGTGTGCCCGTGTGTGTTTCTATGTGTCTGTAGATTTTTAGGTTGTAAGCACGATAACTTTTGAAAGAATTAACAGATTGGATTGTCCTTTGGTATACTATTTTAGTTTCCTAAAATAAAGGACAATTTCGTTAGCCAGCCATTTTGGATAAAAATTCAAAAAGTGCGCGTATTTTGAAAATTTTTAAGACTTTTTTTCAAAATTAAACAATTTTTTGTACGGATATTCATAGTATTCAAACAGACGAACAATTTATTCTAATGAATTTTTTCTATAAAACCAAAATTTCACAAAAAAAGTCACGATAAAAAATGTTTCTTTTTTAATGCCCTGCAAGATTATTCTAAAAAAAAGTTTTTGGTTTCGTACCTAAAGGAGTGCCTCACATTGGGAAGAAAAATGACTTATTTGGTTCAGAATAACGTACAGCCCACAAATCTTCACCGATTTCGACAAAAAATTAAAAAAAAAAAACCAATAAAATTTCTAAGAGATTTATTGAGCCTGATTTTTTAATAAGGTTTTCAATTTTTTTATAAATAAACAAATATGACGAAACAATGGCCTTTTTCTATTTGACGTTCCAGGTGCTCGTCAATAACAGAATAATGGTTGAAATCGCTCAAGTTGCATAAAATAACATTAGTTAAAGATATTCCAATATTAGACAATATATAACAAAAATTTTGTTATCAACAAATTATTTGTTGACAAAATTTTTTTTACGATTTTCCATAAATACACGTTTTTTTCAAGTGATGTTGCAAGAAATTGGAATAGAAACAATATTATGTAAAACAATTTCTTTTCTGATTATAATTGTTTATATTATAAACAAATTTAATGTAAAAATGCAGTAATCAGGCATTTTTCGACAGAAATGTTAGTTTTTTTGCTATGTCAATTTTTTTCGAGTCGGAAATTTATAATAATTTTAGCAAAATTCATAATTTTTTTTATTAATCTCATGATTTTTTAAACAAATTCAATAAAAAATGCATTATTTGGGCGTTTGTCGACAGAAAAATTCGGTTTTTTCAATGGCAGTCTTTTCAGTTGGAAACTTCATGACAATTTAAGCAAAATTCCAAAAAATTTTATCAATTTTATGCTTTTTTAATAACAAATTTAATAAACAAATGCATTATTGGGGCATCTGTCGACAGAACAGTTCTTTTTTGTTACGATATTAGACTTTCATTTGGGATCTTCATAATGAATAATCTTCATAATAAACAGCTTTTTAAAAAAAAATTTTGTTAAAATCGCTCGATATTTGTGGACTCTACGTTATTTTGAACCAGAAATATTATTTTTTCCCACTGTGGGCCGGGAATGTGAAAATGAGATCATATAAACTCCTATCTAACAAAGCGCTGTTGAAGGATGGTTGAACTTCTCAGCATAAAACACTTGCCAGCTATGACTCTTGGTTGAAACGAACCGCCTTCCACCCCTGCCCCCAAAAACCTCATTATTTGAAGTTTGTGGGTCACTGAGGTAGGGATTTAATTTAGAAGTTGAAAAAAGTTAAGGCTGATGTTTCGACCGTATGTGCTACGTTTAAATCGGAAAAATAAAATTGGAAATGAGTAAATTCAGTTTTTGAAAAACCGGCTGAAGTTGCAGTAAAATGTTCAATAACAAAGTTTTTTAAAGAATTCGCATTTTTTGAAGAGGCAATGAAATGACTTCTGTTTTAATATCAATGCATGTTATGAATTGTAATAATATACATTAATGGAAACGATATACAAGTTGAGATACATGATTAGAATGTATCCGTTAAAGCCTAATGAGCTTTAACAAAAAAGAAGTCACTATCGCCAAATTACAGTTGTCGATGTTTTGGTATTTAGTTTAAAAAAATAGGTGCCTTCCACTAGCACCTCCACAACGGAATTTCAGTATTTTATTTATGCCATAATTTTTGGTTTGAAAAAACAATCCTTTTCTTCTGAAAACGACTTTTTGGGTTCTCTTATTTTTCTGAAAAAACCGGCCTTTTAGGTGGAGGTGCTGGCCGCTAGCATCTCCAGTACAGAAAATTTAAAAAAAATTCTAAATCAACAGCACCAGAATTTTGGGCTTTTTTGGGCTCTTCAAAAAAACAAAAATTAAATTTTAAAAACAACTACTTTCTTCTGAAAACTACCCTTAAAATTAAATGTGCCCCTAAACTAAATGTAAGCATATCAGAATTTCGGGCTTTTTTTTGGCTCTTCTTGGGAACCAATTACGATCTTTGGGCTCTCTTATTTTTCTCAAAAAACCGGCCTTTTAGGTGGAGGTGCTGACCGCTAGCACCTCCAGTACAGAAAATTTGAAAATTTGAAAAAACCAACAGCACCCGAATTTTAAGCTTTTTTTAGGCTCTTTAAGAATGCAAAAATTAAATTTGAAAAAACAACCCTTTTCTTCTGAAAGCTACCCTTAAAATTAAATAGGCCCCTAAACTAAATGTAAGCATATCAGACTTTTGGGCTTTTTTGGGCTCTTCTTGGGCACCAATACCGATTTTTGGACTCTCTTATTTTTCGCCAAATAACGGACTTTTCGATTGGAGGTGCTGTCCGCCAACACTTCCACTAGAGCAAATTAAAAAAATTAACAGCGTCAGAATTTTGGCCCTTTTCGGGCTATCAAAATGTGCAAAAAATTATTTCTCAAGAACAACCCTTCAAATAAAAAATAAAAATATTATACTATTCTTCTTCTAAAAAATCTAAACTATACCTGCACTCCCACAGTGATAATAAAAAAAAAACCAAATAAAAAGCACCACCGATGCATGTAACCTAATCCTACTCGGCTGCCTTCAGACAAAAACCAAAATCAAAAAAGGAAAAAAAATTCAGCCAAAAAAAAAACAATCAAGATTAAGTAAAACAAACACCTTCCCAAAAAAGTTGTTCATATCCTCATCTCCAAGGTAAAATTAAACAAGATATAAAAACTACCCCTATCACATTTAAAAAACCAAGTCTCAACATTCTTCAGCTAAAACCGCCAAAACAAACTCAAATTAAAAATAACTATTCAAAAAAACCAGCTATGAAACTCTCTTATCTCACACGAACCTAGTGTCACCTTTCATCAATTAAAACAGTAAAAAATACTTGAAATTAAAAATAATCACAACAGGCACATTTCCAGGTCCATTAAACTAGTACCTCAACAATCGAATTTTGGGATTATTCATAGCTCAGAATTTTGGGCTGTTTTTTTTTTTTGGTCGTCAATTAAAATTTTTGGGCTATTTTACTTTTTTCAAAAAATCTATTTTCTTGTGGAGGTGCCAGCTCACATTAACCCAGCACCTCCACTTCTTAAAATCACTAAATAATAAAAATTCAATTACACCAGAATTTTGGGCTTTTTGGGTTTTTGAAATCCACAAAAAAATTTCCCATCAGCCCCCTTGAAAAATTGAAAATTTTCAATAATTTAATAAAAGGAAATTTTTGGGCTTTTTTGGACTCCCAGAAAACACCCACTTCGATTTTTGGGCTGCAACCTTTAACGTAAAAAATCAACCCGTTTTTACCACATATATACGACTTTGCCAAAAAATAAGTTTTATTAGAATTTTACAATGTCAATAGAGTCTGATTTTTGGGCTCCTCGAAAATACCTGCTACGATTTTTTGGCTTCAACCCTTAACGTCAAAAATGAATCCCTTTCTAACACTTAAATACAATTTTGTCCAAAAATAACCTTTTTTAGCATTTTACAATGTCAATAGAGTCTCTGATTTTTGAGCTCCTAGAAAATACCCACTACGATTTTTGGGCTCCAACCCTTGACGTCAATTAGCAACGCCTCTCCACCACGTAGATACGACTTTTTCAAACAATAACTTTCTTGAGAATTGTAATTTGTCAATAGAGTCTCTGATTTTTGGGCTCTTAGAAAATACCCCAAGCAGTCAACTTTAAAAAAACAGCATATTGAAAATTTCTGATTTTACATTCTCATCTTAATGAGAAGGTATTCGTTTTATATAATATTTCAATTTGTTAGTTTTGCTCAAATCTTGACGATCAAATCAAATTGGATTTTGCTTTGGCAGATTTTTTGAAGGCCTAAAATGAATGAAAAAGTTAGCAAACCAGCTATTTTGAATGAAAATTAAAAAAGTGAGCGCATTAAAAAAATTGTTGACCATTTCTCTTAAGATTAAAAAATCTATGTACAGTTTTTTATAATACTCGGAAATTCGAACAATTTCTTCCTATGACTTTTTTCGATAAAAATAAAATTATCAGAATCAGCGCCCTATGAGAATGTACCCTCTCGGCGGGCAGATTTTCTTATTGGCAATATATTTCTCTATTGTGGATATATCTATCCAAGTTTACTACGATTGACGCCGTTTTATTGTTTAAAAAATTTTAATTTTTGTAATTAAATGTCAACAATAATTCCAAAAATTGTAATTGTTATTTATTAGGTTACTGTAACACATACGAACATTGTAATATAGGACACTATTGAAATATGAATAACCAATAATAAATTTTTAAAAATAACTGCATTATCGGGTTCAGTGATCTACGCGGTAGAGAGGGATTGATTATTGACATTAACCCCTTCGTTGGCAGAGAGAATTCGACAAAAGGTGCCCAAAATGGCAGGAATATTTTTTATCCTGAAAATTTGTATCCTGGGGGTTTTGGAGTCGCTGAATCCGAAACTGTAGTCAAAATTCGAAAATTTTAAATGGCGGATATAATGTGGTGCATAAAAATACGAAAAAGGCACAATTTGGATAAATCTTAGCACTCACGGATTTTGGGGGTCGCCTACTACTTCGTTTAGTAAATTCTACGAAGCCAACAGTAGGATCTACATTGTATGGTTTAGTCTGTCTATTTTGAATTTTCGAATTTTTAAGTATCGAGATTTATCTAAATCGAGCCGTTTTTTGTATTTTCGTCCGCCATTTACAATTTTTAAATTTTGACTTCAGATTCGGATTCAGCAACCCCCAAAACCCGTGAGTACTGAGATTTATCCAAATTGAGCCGTTTTTTGTATTTTGTCCGCCATATTGGATCCGCCATTTTGAATTTTTGGAATTTTGATTACAGATTCAGTGACACCAAAACCCTCCGGGCAAGACTTGACTGCAAAATCGGAGTAAGTTAAATGGAAAAAAAGAAGATTGACGCATTTTGCGTCAATGCCACGCAGGGTACGAAAAATTTTGACGCATTTTGCGTCAATGCCAACGAAGGAGTTAAGGGTTGGAGCCCAAAAATCGTAGCGGGTATTTTCGAGGAGCCCAAAAATCAGAGACTATTGACATTGTAAAATTCTAAAAAAAAGGCAGTTTTTTGAGAAAGTCGTATGTACGTGGTAGAGAGGGGTTGATTTTTTACGTTACAGGTTGGAGCCCAAAAACCGTATTGGGTATCTTCTAGGAGCCCAAAAATCAGAGAATCTATTAAAGCTGTAAAATTAAAAAAAAGTTATTTTTTGACAATTTCATATCTACGTGTTATAAAGGGGTTAATTTTTTACCGTAAGTGTTGGAGACCAAATATCGAAGTGAGTGTTTTCTGGGAGCCCAAAAAAGCCCAAAACTTTCCCCTGATTAAATTACTGGAAATTTTCAATTTTTCAAGGGGGTTGATTTTGGAAGTTAAGGGTTGGTTTGGGGAAATTTTTTCGCGGATTTCAAGAGCCCCAAAAAAGCCCAAAATTCTGGTGTAATTAAATTTTCCTTATCTAATGATTTTAAGAAGTGGAGGTGCTGGGTTAATGTAAGCTAGCACCTCCAGAAGAAAATTGATTTTCGTAAGTAGCTATTAAAATTTATTGTTGGAATTCTAAATTGCCAGCTTTCTCTCTAGTGAGCAACGCAACTCGACCAGATTGCCCTGACGAAGAATTTCGTGAGGGATTATGAAATTATGCTATGAGAAAATGTCTATATTGTTCTGCTGTGGGGTCGCGGCTGGCGCGAAAAGAGCTCGGAGTTTGTATTCTCGCGACAGGGGAAGGATCCCGCAACCCCCAGTTATGATGTTCAGGCATATCTTTAACTCGCAAATTTGCCCCATGTGCAACTTTTATAGCTTCGTCGAGAGTAGCAGGGTTTGGCACCAGACACGCGAATCTCAATACTCCCGTGGAGCCCGTGAAGAAACTGATCACGCGCTTGGTCGTTGACTAATTTCATATGGGTCTCGATTTCAGCAGCGGCATATTTCTCGTTCATCGAAGCTTTAACACTCTTTACGAGTTTTTTCACGCGCCTACCATATTCCAAGGTGCTCTCGTCATGCTCCATTTTTACGCGACCCAACTTTACGAGATAGTGGCTAGTGGAAAACTTATCCAAACCCAAATGGGACTTCAGATGTTCTGAGAGAAAGTAGGCATTTTCAGCCTCCTGGATAAACCCGCGCAACTCGTAAAGGATACCGTCAAACAAAGGCACATTCGCATAAGCCAATTGTAAGGTTAAATGTTCAGTCATTTTTGACATAATGTCAAGCATAGCCTGCGCGTTTTCGGCCATGGTTGTCGAAAGAATTTAACACAAGTTTGTAAACTCAAAATTGCCTAACCGATAGGTTGAGAACTCTGTTCGAGAGGGAAAATAATTAAATCCGAAAATAGATTAACATTTAAAAATCGTTTTCAAGTCAAAGGAAACACGTATTGAAATGCGGATAAAACAAAAAAGACGCACAATCTATACTTAGTAGTTGAAAACTTGGAAGGAGGAATAAAAATATAAAACTGAAGCTTAGGACAAAATATTTCGAACACAAAAATTGAGTAAAAATTCAAAAATCACTTTTGCCGGATAAAATTCATAATTTTAATTGCGGTTTCCAGAAAAAATACGTTATATCTAGCTGGCTTTACTACTAATCATCAATAATGACTTTTTGAAGGTTGAACACAATCGAATATTGGCGTTCACGAAAACTGTTTTAAAATTGGAAAATCTATATGTTTCGTACAATTTATTTTGCAAAAATGCGGTTTCGGCGTAGAATAAGCGCTTTCCGGATGAATTGAATTTAGAGGCACGTAAAGATTAATTTCACTAACGGCATGTCACTGATATAACACGGGAACAAGCACCGAAACACATAGAAAATATATACGAAGAAAGTACACAAAATATACAATATACACAAACGGAATTAACAGATTGATAAAATCAAATTGGCACTTTCTTATTCTACGGATACATCGGAAAAGGGAATTGCTGATGTTTCTTTGGCCAGAGCTCCAGTAAGCAGCAGAAATTCAGGAAAATGAGAGAATTATGCTAAAATTTGGAAATTATGGAATTTATGAATCCCTTATGACTCTATATGTATACAGCCTGTCAAGTTAAAGCGTGGGTGGCTTTACTCGCAGTCGGTAAGGTGTATCGACATTCAGTTTGCTTTCAATTCTCATCTTGTTACCACGTTACAAAAAATGA
>NC_046661.1:96801782-96821214 GCF_010883055.1 Belonocnema kinseyi
GAAAGAGGGAGCTCTTCTTAATATTTTGACACCAAAATCATGTCGATACACCTTACCGACTGCGAGTAAAGCCACCCACGCTTTAACGTGACAGACTGTACATCTATATATTTTTTTGATTTATTATTTGCAAAACAAGTTAACGAATAATATCTTACCGCTCTTGCCAAATTTTTTTCCTGTTATGTCCTGAGTGGGCATATAGAAGGGCTATAATATTAGGATTTGTTAAATGCAAGGAACTGGAGCAAACCAAAAAGAAACTAATTTATTTCGCTTAAATCTTTTGAGCAACTGAAAGACTTAAGAGAGTGTATATTACTCTGTCAAAGGTAGGTCCCACCTTGTTTTGCAAGATCTTATATTTACACGCATCAATTATTTGAATTTTCATTCCTCTACTTACTTTTATTCTTTTGCTTAATTTTTAAGAATAAAAGTAAGTAGAGAAATGAAAATTCAAATAATTGATGCGTGCGAGTAGCAAGCTTTTATTTTAAACAATTGAAAGAAAGATCGACAAAGAAACGCCACAATAATATATATATATATAAACACTCACAAAATGATGCCAAAGTCCAGGGATGGATACCAGGTTGTCGTAGGAAGCCAGATTTGGAAGAAGGAACTCAATTTTTAATTTTATATTTCTTTTAAAACTACCGAGACGATCCTCGGGCAAAAGCAAATGATTTTAATCTATTGTGAATGAATTTTTGCTTTCAGTGGAAGAATCTCGTGCTCGTGTTTCGCGCCCCGCGGAATACTCGCGGCTTTGTTTGTATACGTCCCAAAGGGTTGAAAGATCAACTGATTTTTTAGGAAACTTTCCTTCTTTCGGGGGTTGCGTCTGTCTCTCCACTCTCAAGTTAGACCCAGCAAGGCCCAAGAAACTAGGGTAGGGATCTTTGAAAATTTGCAGTCAGAGGTTCAAACGAGTCCCACCATGGCTGGTAAGGGGTGCAGAGAGGTGACGTCACCGACGGTTATTTTAGAATTTGAAAATGTTAGCTGGCCCAGGGTTGCAGATGGCTTCAATGCCTTTATGACTGTAAAAAAATAAAGGCCCGGATTAGTGCTCGGTTATGACCGAGACCGTCTGAAGGGACTGCCAATTTTCAATCTGGCAAACAAATTTTGGTGCCGATGTTGCTTGTTTGTTCGAACCTCTGCTGTAAATTTCTTAAAATTAAGAGTGTTAAGGCACCTAGACAGCCGAAAAAAGAAGCGATAACTCAACAGGTTTCGGCTAGAGTATTCATTCCGGATAGATTTTAAAACTGTTCGACTCGATTTCCTTTCAACCTGACCATCGTCCCGGGAAATATGGAAGGACAGTACTAAATTGAATGCTAAATTATGACTATGGAAACAGATACATCTGAGCAACTTAAGATAAAATGCGTAAATTCTAAGACTAAATATTAAAGGTAGATAAAAATGAAACGGGTGTGAGGCCAAAAAGAAAATCTTTAAAAATCTCTCGGATGTTACAGCTTGAAAAAATAAGTTATAGCTCTTATTTAATCAATTTAATTATGGTAATATTAAAAGTATTTTTTATATGCTAAAATATTATTAGGTACGCATTGAAATTTGATATTATAGATGAAAATTAAATATTGTAGATATCAATTACGTTGATTCATCTTTGACTGATTTTTCATTTCAAATCATTAATATTCAAACACCAGCATTTTAATCTTGTAATACCTTTAACATAGAATATTTCATTTCGGAATAATTTATTTCAAACAAAAAATTTCTTTTTTACTATAAAACATGGCTCTTTAACAAGATACTGGAATTTTCAACAAAATAATTTAATTTTTAACATAATAATTCAATATTTAACCTACAAAGACCATTTTTGTTGGTATTGACAAAATTACTTGCTAGCATAAGGGAATCTACGAAAATAATTACGGCACTGTATAATTATTTTCTACTGCGCGCTTTTGCTAGCGCACAGAGATCAGTCTAAACTCTGATCTTTCTTGAGTAAAACGTGCCACGTAAATTCCACGTAACAAAATGCACTTATACCTGTAACAGTATATGGAGATCGAGTCTCTCCTTCAAATATATCGCTCATGGACCTAGAAATCGTTAGTAATATGGTATATTTTTAGATTGAAAATTAAACCGCGTCTTCGCTAAGAAGTTTGGCGTCGCGTCGCTTGCATTCGGGAAAACCTGTGCGTGTTTAGTATAAATCGAGTGCGTGAAAGAAGAAGTGGAAAATGGCCGAGACCCACGTCTCGACAGAGCCTTTACAAGGAGACAATTATGACACATGGTTCATACAAATAAAGGCATTCCTCTGTAAAGTGGATTTTATGGGTTACGTAGACGGAACGATACCGAGGCCTCATGCAACAGCATCAACGTTAATTCAGATTGCAGATTGGGACAAAAAGTATTAAAAAGCGATGTCGGAGATAATTCTGAATATGTATCCTTTCCAACTGAAACATATAAAAGGCGTTACTACATTGAACACTTTATGGCAAAAACTAAAGATTGAGTTCCAGCAAGAAGGACCTGACACACAAACAACCTTGATGAGAAGATTATTAGAAAAGCTGGCCGAAGGAGAAAATATCAAAAGTTCTTGGCAGTATTACTACTGGCCAACTTACCAGAATCATACTCCAATTTTCGCATTGCTATGGAAATCAGAGATGAACTACCTACTTTGGATACTTTAAGAATAAAAATTCTAGAAGAAGGTGAAGTGAGAATAGCAAATTGTGATATGAATCAAGATGTGACGTTCGCTAAGTCTTTGAAATATTATAGTGCTCATCGAATGACTGATGCAAACGTTCGTAACGATCATAACAATCACAATTTCAAAGTTTGGTCAAAGGGTCGTGGCGGTCATTCTTCGCGTGGTAGGAGCAAGCATTTCAGTGAAAAGAAAGAGAGTGTTGACAAATATGAAATAAAATGCCTTCAGTGTTGTCAATTCGGTCACATTGCGAGAGGATGTCGTGTTCGAAAAGACGAAGAGACCAATAGAGTCGAAACGAATACTTTTCCGAAAAATGATGCCGAAGAATGGCACTGTAAAATGGGGCATTTAAATAATCGCGACTTAAATTATATAATTAACAATAGGGTATTTCACGTTTTCAATGTAAAATCAATTGATAACTTTAATGATTGCGAGAAGTGTATTGATGAAAAACAAATTCGCGCTCCGTTTCCAATATCGAAAGGAAATCGATCTAGTGATTTGCTCGAGACTGTTCAGTCATGTGTGTGGTCCATTCAGACATCCTACGTGCAGTGGAGCAAAATATGATGTGACATTCATCGATGATTTATCAAGATGGAGTGAAGTTTATTTTATTTAAAATAAATCTGACGATTTTGAAAAGTTCAAAACATTCGTGGAAATTACTGAGACTTTTACCGGTAAACGTGTTAAAACACTCCAGACGGATAATGGGGCAGAGTATCGTAACACTTCATTTTAAGTGGAGGTGTTCCCAGTGGGCACAAAGTTTGGCGACGTCTTTACGACATCGTTACGACATCTTTACGATAACTTTACGGCATCATATGTCCATGTCGTTAAGGTGTCTTTACGATCGTAAAGACAGCCAAACGACATTGAAATAGGATGTCGTAAAGTTGTCGTAAAGATGTCGTAACGATATCGTAAAGACGTCGCCAAATTTTGTGCCCACTGGGTTGGTATTGACAAAATTACTTGTTAGAATAAGGTTTAGGGGAATCTACGAAAATAATCACGGCACTGTATAATTATTTTCTACTTCGCGCTTTTTCTAGCACATAGAGATCAGTCTTAGCTCTGATCTTTCTTGAGTAAAACGTGCCATGTAAATTCTACGTACCAAAATCCACTTATACCTGTAACAATATATAGAGATCAAGTCTCTCCTTAAAATATATCGCAAGTCCATTATTTCTCTGACCTTTCTAAGAATTTCCTAACGAGAAAATGGCATAGTTTCTATTTGAATAAAAAGGTGGAATTCGTACAAAAAAAAAAGAATTTTAAAACCAAAAGGACGAATTTCGAACAAATTAATATTTACAAATTTTCTTTACAAAATTAAATTAGCAAACAAAAAATATGATTTTTCAGCAAAAAAATTAATCTTCCACAAAACTGATGCAATTTCACCCAACAAAAATGAAATTTCAAACCAAAAATTTATTTTTTAATATCAAAAAAAGCAAATTTTCAACTGCAAAATATCAAATCAAAGAGATAAGTTTTCAACATAAAATATAAATCTTTAACAGAAAAGTGATTCCTTAACAAAGTGATTGGACCTAATCTTTAAAAGAACTTAGTTTAATATTAAAGCAAAGAAAAATGATTTTTAACTAGAAAGTTGCATTTTGATTTAAACAAAAATTAAATTTCTTCTAAAACAGATGAAGTTTTAAATAAAAATATAAATTTTCAAACAAAAAGTTGAATTTTCTATTAAAAAGGATTTCAAACGAGTTTTCACGATCAAAATATGAATTTTTAAACAAGAAATAATTTCCTACGAACAAATTTAATTTACATTACAAACAGTCTAATTTTTAACCAAAAAGTTTTAACAAAATTGTAGAATTTTCTACCAAATAGTTCCATATTTATCAAAAAAAGATCAAATTTCTCTTCAAGCAGCAGAATCTGTAATTACATGAAAAAGTTGAGTTTTCATCGAAAAAAGATTCAAGTTGACTGCAAATTGAAAAAAGTAAATAAATAATAAGTTTCTACGAAAAAAATTGAATTTATTTTCCAACCAGAAAAAAAATAGTTACATTCTTATACATAAAATATTTCAGATTTTTTTCAACACCCAAATATTATACTTAAACAGTAGAATTTTCAAACAAAAATTATGGCTTGTTAGCAAACTTGTTGAATTTTCAATGAAAAGTTACATTTTCATCCAAGAAAGATGTAATTTCTGCTAAAGCATGTGAATCTTCAAATCAAAAAGATAAATTAAACAAAAAAACCTTTTAAAAATAGTTACATTTTTATCCCAAGAAGATTCCAGTTCACTTTCTAACAACAAAATAAGAATTTTAAACAATTTGTAACCCAATTGGATGTCTATTAAAGAAAATGATTAGATTTTAAACCAAATAATAAAATTTCTAACTAAAAGGATAATCTTTAGAAGAAAGTTGTTGCGAATTTTAAAAATTCAAATCTGAATCGTAATTTAATATTTTTCAATTTGGAACGCTTTTAATTACAAATAATACAGTTTTAATTTCTTTGAATTTTAAATAATTGAATTTTTTAAATTTTATTTTAAAAATATTTTTCTGTTGTAACGTTTTAAACTTGTCCTACTTTCGAAATTTTCTTATAATCTTAAATAATTGAAATTAGCGATTCCTATTTTTAAAATAAAATTGTTTTATTTAATAAGCTGTAAATTATAAATGATATAATTTGAAATCTTTTCTGATAAAATTTATCTCCTTTGGTAGAAATGTTATCTTTTTTTATTACCAGTCGAACTGTTTGGGTGAAAATTCGTTTTTTTTTGTTTAATGAATTCACTTGTTTTTAAATTATAATTAAACAATTTTTTATTTGAAATATAAACTATTATATTTTTTGATAAGAATTCATCTTTTTGGGTAGAAAATTAGAGTATAAGGTTAACCAAAAAATGTGAATTCTAATAAAAAAATGTAATAGTTCGTATTTCAACCAAAAAAGATTTTGAGTGCAAACTGAAAGCAGTTGAATAAAGTTAAACAAAATTTCTTTTAATAAAACTGCTGAAGCGTCGAATAATTTTCAACAAGACAGGTGTATTTTTGCTTAAGAAAGATGAAATTTATAATTTAAAAAATAAATTTTCGAACCAAAAAGACGAATTTTTAACAAAATAGTTGAAATGTTAATAAAAAAAAATTGTTACAGTCACAAAAGAAAGAAAAATTCAACCATACTATTGAATTTTTAAGTCAAAAGACAATTTTTCTAACAAAAATTGATTTTTGTACGAAACAGGACGACTTTTTAACAAAACTGTTTAATTAAACAAAGAAAATCATTATTTTTTTAAAGAAAATAATTAAATTTTCAAAAAAATAATTAAATTTGTAACCAAACCATAATTGCAATTGTTTAAACACCTTTTTCCAATATATGTATTAATTTTAATTAAGATGTACTCTTGCATTTTCAAAATCTATTTAAAAATGTGTAATATTTAATACATATTCGCAATAATAAGGTCACGTGCTTTTTTTTAGTTACGTGTTTTTTTGTTTAATTTTCAGTTAAAGTGAGGTAATAATTAATTTAAGGCAACGTTTTAGAATTAATCAAAAAAGGTAGTTATAAATGATACTAATTTGCTGACAGAATAACATTTGTTTAACTTGCATTAATTATTATTTCAATAAGTAAAAAGTTGACGAAATACCCAAATTTTGGAAAAACCTTAACTATATGGCATCATTCTAAGAGAAGATAGTTTTAAATAATAACAATTTGTTTCAACAATTATTTTTGTAAAATTAGAATTATTATTACCTTGCTTTAAGTGTAATAAGAATTCAATAAAAAAATTATGTTCATTGACTTTAATTATTATTAACCTTGTTCTGACTGAAAAGTTAAACAGTTGAAAAATACTGCAAAAACCGTGACTTTCTAATTCTATTTTAGGGTGAAATTGCTGTAAACAATTTATTGAAATATTAATTGACATAGGTAATCCAAACAGTTTTACTCAATTTCTTGGAACATTTTTTTTTTAATTCAACAATTCCATTTTTTTTAACTCATATCTCGATGAAACATTAATCTACTTTGTAGAAAAATTAACTATATTCTTGAAAATTCCTTTTCCTTTTTTGGAAATTAATTTTTTTGAATGAAATTTTAGCTATTCACTTTTCAGTTGAAAATTTATCTTTTTACAATAAAATGGAACTATTTGGTTGAAATTTCATGTTTTTGAATAAAAACTCGTCTTTTTTTTAGTAAGAAATTAATTGACATTGATGAAAAATGTTACCATGTTGTTTCAAATTTCTTTTTTTATTATTCAGAATTAATTTCTTGACTGAAAATTTACTTATTCCATTTTTTATTGTAAATTTATCATCTTAGGTTAAATATTCAACTCTTTGGTTAGAAATTCATGCATTATTTTGTGAAAAATTGTTCTTTTTTGTAGATCATTCATTTTTTCAGTTGAAAATTCTTTTTTGTTGTAAAATAATTTTGTTTTCTGAAAATTCAAGTACTTGGTTTAAAGTTTAATTACATTGTTAAAACTTAATCTTTTGGTAGGACATGCACCATTTAAATTGAAAATTGATCTCTTTGTTTAAAAATGTTAAAACTTGGTTGAAAGTTTAATTACATTGTTAAAACTCAATTTTTTTGTAGAACATGCATCATTTGAATTGAAAATTGATCTCTTTGTTTAAAATTGTAACTATTTTTCAATGCACTTTTTTTGCGAAAAACTCCTTTTCTGATTGAAAATGTGAATGTTCCATTTTATGTTAAAAATTTACATCTTTCTTTGAAATATCAACCACTTGGTTAAAAATTTATGCCTTTCTTTAAAAATTAAACTATTTTGTTGAAAAATCGGTCTCTTTTTATGAAAAATTAGTTTCTCTACTAAAAATTTAGCTATTCCATTTTTGGTAGAAAATTTATCTTTTTTAGTTGAAGATCTTCAATTTTTTACAGAAAATTTAACTGGTGTAATTCAAAATTCATCATTTTGCTTGAAAATGTATTCCCTTGTTTTAAAATCTTTTTGCTTGAAAATTAACTTTCTTAGTTGGAAATTGAACTGTATTGGTACAAAATGCAATATTTTGTTAAAAATGAACTGTTTTTAGATAAAAAATAATTTCAGGGACTCACAATTTAAACATGCAATTTTCAATTGTAAATTTATGTTTCTTAGTTGAAAATTTATTCTTTGTTGAAAATGATTTTTTTCTCGTTGAAATTTTTTCAAACTGTCAATTTAACTATTATTTTCTTTTCTGAAAAAATAAACGAGTTAAAGAAAATATCTTTTTTTTGTTGAAAAATACAGTAAATCGGTCAAAATTAATTTACATTATTGAAAATCAAACAGTTTTTTTTAGATTTCGTATTTCTGGATGAAATTCAACTATTTTGTTCAAAAATTATTGTTGCTTCTTTCAAATTGTTTTTTAATAAAAATTTAACTTTTCTAGTTGAAAATTTTGGTTGCAAATTTATTCCCCTATTTGAAAATTTAACCATTGTATTAAAAATTCTATTTTTTTTTGTACAAGCTAATTTTTTAACTAAAAAATTCCCTATTCCTTTTTTAGTGTAAAATGGATCTTTGTAGCAAAAAAAATTAACTGCATCTTTAAAAATTATTTTTTTGTACGGTAGAAAGTTTATCTTTTTGACTTGAAAATTAACATTTTTTATTGGAAATTGAACTATTTAGATAAAAAAAACACTTTTTTGCTTTAGATGAAAATTAATTTTGTAAACTGAAAATTTAAACCTTCCGTTTTTCACTGTAAATTTATGTTGTTTAGTTAAAAAAAATTTTTTTTCGATGCCTAGTGGAAAATTCTTCATTTTGATTAAAAAAGTATTCCCTTGTTTGAAAGTTTACCTATTTTATTGAAAATTATTTTATTTTATTTACCAAGATAGTTCGAAATTGAACTATTTTGGTAAGAAATTAAACTATTTCCTTGAAAATTTGTTGTTTTTTTCGATGAAAATTAATTTTACTCACTAAAAATTGTAACATATTTTTTTATTGTAATTTTTATATTTTTTAGTTGAAAATTAATTTTTTTTATCAAGAATTATTGATCTGTTCTGTTTTTTTACTGTAATTTTCTTTTAATTCAAATTTCATGTGCCTTGTTAAAAATTTGTCTTCTGTATCAGAAAATTAATTTTCTTAGTTGAAAATTAAACTATTAACTTAGAAAGTTGAATTAGGTTGTTGAAATTCCATTTCTTGATTGCAGCTGCACCATTTTAGTTGAAAATTCATATATTTGGTTAAAAATTGAACTACCTGGTCTAAAATTTATATTTTTTTAGTGAAAAAATTAAACAACTTAAATAAAATATCATTTATTTATTTGTTTAAAAATACACTATATGGCTCAAAATTAAACAACTTTGATAAAATTCTTCTTTTTGGTTAAAGTCTAACTATTTTGTTGTAATTTTTTTTTTGCTGAAATCAAATTCTTTAACTAATAAAGAGAAACTATTTTTGTGTGTTTCTGTAAAACTGATCTTTTTAGTTAAAAATTCAATTGCCTCGGTCTAAATTTATGTATTTTGTTAAAAATTTCACTTTTTGGGAAGAATATTAATCTTTTTGGTTGACTACGTCACTATTTTGTTTAAAAGTTCACCGTTTTTGTTTAAAATTCAACAATTTTGTCAAAAGCAATGCTTTTTGTTAGTAAATTTGCGTGACTCTATTGTTTAGGCGGATTAATTCGCAATATTCTATGTATAAAAAAATCCCGTATCACGATGTTTGTCACCACTAACCTTTGAAACTACTTAACCGATCTTGATGAAATTGTGTATACTGTGTGTAATTTGGTCTAACTTGACAGATAGGATACTTTTTATCTCATTTAATTACCTAAATATTTTTTTATTGCAAATTAAATGCTTTTATTTGTGTACTCCATAATTTTCTAACAGATGTCAGTGTAAGTTAGTTTGTTGACCGACACTTCAACATTTTACGTTATCTAGGTTGGGTAAGCAGCCAATAGATGGCGCCAAGTTTAGTATAATATGAATTCAACGTAGTATAACTGAGCCACAGCAACGCGTGGCTGGGGCTGCTCAGAGTAATTCTGTATATAGATGTAATCAGAGCCGTAGCTACCGCCGTATCAGCTATATCAACCATATGGGGCCCCCGCGGATCGGGGACCCCCAAATAAGAATTCCTGAATTAAGTTTTTGTTTATTTTCCTAAAAAGCCCCCCCAGCCCCAAGAAATTTTGATACGGGGCCCCCTCAGGGCTAGCTAGTGTAATATCTCCTTAATTTGTTTATGATACATTATTGCAAATAATTATTTCTGCGGAAGAGGACATTCCTCTGATTTTTTGCAATTATAAATCTGTGTTTCCTTTTTACAGAAATAGAGGGAAATAGAGGCGAACCATATAGAGTTGTCATCTATGGTGAACACAAAATTAATTTGTGGGTCGATGCTAGTAAAACTAAAGTGGTTTATGCTGACTTTGTTGGCAATCAAGAAATGTTGAGTGTACCTGCTCTAGGGGTCAATTGCTTAATCCGTACTATGAAGACAAAAAGAGAAAAACTAAAATACGTGGCAGCTTTAAAAGACGATTTTTCACTCTTGGCAGTCTCAGCACCGCTTCCACCAGGTAAATAACCAATTAATTAAAAATCAGACAGAAAGGTCCAGCTTAGGGTTTTGGAATGATTTAATTTTAAGCCCAAACGATGTATTTTCTACCAAGAAATATACAGATTTAATTTTTTTCAATTTTCAACTACAAGAGGTTTTTTTACAAACCAAAACTAGAATAGTTCAAATTGCAGTTAGAAGAGTAAATTTTAAAACATCAAAAAGCGAGTTTTCAGCAAAATTAATGAATTTTGAACTAAAAATTTACATTTTTAAACGAAAATGGAATGGTTACATTTTAAGTTTAAACAATTAATTCTGAACTAAAGAAATAATAATTTTCAGTCAAAGCAATTACTTTTTAATCACAGTGATGTATTTTCAACCAAACATGGGAATTTTTAAGCAATTAGTAGAATTTTTGGCCCGAAAGGCGAATCGCCTATAAAAAACAAATTTTTAATAAAATAGTTTTTTTAGTCATAAAAAAAAAGATTTGATAACCAAAAATAGAAGAATTAAATTTTTAGTTAAAACAATCATCGTTCAAAACAAAAAATGAATTCTCAACAAAATAATTCAATTTTCAACCCAAAAGATGAATTCTCTACCAAGAAATATATATTTTCATTAAAATATATAAATTTTAAAATAAAAAAGGTAAGTTTTCAAACTAAAACTATAATAGTTTAATTTGCAGTTAGAAAAGTAAATTTTAAACAAAAAAAGAGTATTCAGCAAAACTAATTTATTTTCAACTAAGAAAAAACGAATTTTCAGCCATAGAAATTAATTTTTAATCCCAGTGATGAATTTTTTACAAAATACTGGAATTTTCAACCCAAAAGATCAATTTTTTCTAAAAAAACGAATTTTTAACTGAAGACTTTTTTTCAATCAAAGAAATTAATTTCTAACAAAAATATAATAGTTAAATTTTTTACAAAACAGAAATCAAGAAGATTAAATTTCTACCACAAAAGATAAATTTTGGACAAAAACTGGAACAGTTACTTTCTCAGTAAAAAAAATTAATTCTAAATAAGAAAAAACTAATTTTCTACCAAAAAGATCAATTTTCAACCAATGAGATGAATTTGTACCAAAAAACGAATTTTGAATTAAATATTTAATTTTTTATAGGAATTATTTACAAAAAGGAGGAATTAGTCAATAATAAGCTGAAATGTTCTCCCGCAAATTCGAATTTTCAATAAAATACATGAATTTTAAACTAAATATTGGAATTTTCTAGAAAACTGTATTATCATTAGAGAATACCAGAATTTCTTAACTTCTTTACAGACTAAATGGACCCATTAGGCACAACCCGGTGGGCACAAAATTTGGCGACGTCTTTACGACATAGTTACGACAACTTTACGACATCCTATGTCCATGTCGTTTCGCTGTCTTTACGATGTCGTAAAGACATCGTCAGATTATGCGACTTATTTACGATATCGTAAAGACACCTTAACGACATTGACATAGGACGTCGTAAAGTTATTGTAAAGATGTCGTAACGATGTCGTATAGACGTCGCCAAACTTTGTGCCCACTGTGAACATTTTAGAACGTAATTGGAACGTCCTAAAACGTTTCTTGGACGTACAAGTCAAAAGACGTTATTTGAACGTTTTCAAAACTGTCCTTAGTCACACCAAATAATGTTCTATAGAAGTTTTATCTTCGAAACACGTCTTTAAAATCTTTTTATACTTAATTTTTCTGAAAAATTCTCTCTTTTCGCTTCTCTTGGAATCAAACCACAGAACTTCCAGTTGTCAGTCGGTTGTCGATTGCCTATCTTTTTCAGAAAGCAAATAAAAATTAAATTAAATTCACAGCTCCATCTAGTCTGTAAAGAAGTTAAAATATTCTGCTATTCTCCGATGATAACACAGATTCCTGGAAAAATTTGACTTGTAACACCTGGCATAATAATTCATGTATTTCTGAAAAAGGATTTTTCTCTCGATCTCTCTAGTAGCTTAATGGGAAAGCACCTTACCCGCAATCAGACGTTCTGTGGTTTGATTCCTAGCGGAGCGAAAGATCTTTTTTTTTTAAATGTAATTAAATGTAAATTCTTTCTTTTCTTTTCAAGGGTCTACCAGTACTATAGAACCTAGCGATACAGAATGGAAAATCATTTTTGGGGGCAGATACCTTAGGGTATTCTTAGATAATACAGGATTACCGCTTGCAATGTCCACCCTGAAAGAAAATTTACCTGCCCCGGGAATTGTACCCCAACATGCTGAAGTGGCTGGCATAAAATTTACGTATTACAGTTCACCCAATGGTAAAATTCGGGCAGCCTATCTTATTCCGAGAGAAAGTACTTCCTAATTCCACGATGATTAATTATTCTATAAACAAGTGGCAGTACTTAAATTACGTAACAGCTCAAGGAGGAAGGGGAGGGGGGGGATTGTTAAGATTTTTAACGGTAAGGGGAGGGAATTTTTAACTGATATAGGTAATTTTTTCAAATTCGCAAAAACTTTCTCCTGAAGATTATCTTTTTAGTTATAAATTTTATTATTTGGTTACCAAGTTAACAATTTTCTTTAAAAGACATCCTTTGAGGTTAAAAATTCAACGGATTTGTTAAATTTCGTCTTTTTTGTTAAAAATTCAGCTCTTTTTGTAGAACAATAACTTTGGTTTGAAATACATATTTTGTTGCTTATAGGTCAACTGAAATATTTTTTGGATGAAAACCATTGTTTTCTGAAAATTTGTCTTTTTGATTTAAAGTTGCATTTTTTTAGTATAAATATTGCACAAGTAAAATGCAACTTTTGGTAAAATGCAACTGTTTTGTTGAAAATTCAAATAGTTTCTTACAAAATTACTTTTTGTTTAAAATTTTGAATGAAAATTTGTCTTTTTAATTTAAAAATTCATCTCTTTTAGTAGGATTTTCATTTTTCTGGAACAAAAATGCAAGTTTTGGTTGAAAATTTTTAAAGTCATACTTTTTGTTTAAAAAAACAATTGTTTAACAGAAAATTATCTTACTGTTCACAATTCTTATTTTGGTATTGGAAAGTGAAATATAATTTTATTTGGATAAAAATGTTACTATTTTCTTGAAGTTTCTTTCTTAGATTCATCTGTTTTAGACGAATATTCATTTTTCTTGAATAAAAATGCAACTGTTCGGTTGGAAATTCAACACTTACTTAAAAGTTAGTCTTTTTGATTTTAAAATTCACCTGCTTTAGCAGAAATTACATATTTCTTGTGTAAAAATACAACTATTTGGTTGAAAATTCATACTTTTTGATGAACAAATCTGCTGTTTTGTTGAAAATTTTACCATTTCGTATAAAATTGACTTTTTGTTTAAGTTTTCAACATTTTGATGTTAAAAAGAGAAAGAAAATTTTTTCTGGGTGAAAGTTGAACTTTAAAAATAATTATTTTTTATAATTTACAAATCGTCAGGTTTAAGAGAAATTTGATCTTTCTTAGATAAAAATCAACTATTTGGTTAAACATTGAACTATTTTGATAAAAAAATCATCCTTTTTGGTAAAAAAAATATTTTTTTTTTAAAAAGTCAACTTTTATAGTAGAAAAGAAATTTTTTGGTTTAAAATAAAATAATAAATTTTATTTAAGTATCAGAAATACTTTTTTATTCCGTTTATAAAAAATTCTCAGTAAATACGTTAAAAGATTAAAATTCTGGTATTTGAAAATGAAGTTCTCGGACACCCTGCCTAATTCCACTATAGCAATAACTCACAAAAAAATTCTCGGCACTGGAAATTACGTACAATAAGAGGGGGTGGGCGTAGAAATATTTAGCTCCGCTTATTCATCTAATCCGTTACGTCATTTAAGTACGCCAACAAATAAAACCCAGATTACAATTCTAGCGCACCATGCGCGCATGGCGCAGGCACGCCGTGCATATTCTCACGCACAACGTGCGTTCAGATCAGCAATTAAAATGTTTATTTATGAAAAATTAAAGTATGAAAAAGACTTATTTTGAAAGTTTTATTTTAGAAATTAAAAATGATGACATATTTAATAGGTTTTTCTTTTTTAGGTTAGGTTTTGCTTTTATCAATACTAAAATTATATGTATGAAATTTTTAATTACAAAATATCTATTTCAAAATATCAATTTCTGCGACAAATGGTTCCCCTTTCGCAATTCGTTCAGTTACCCTATTAAATATGTTATAATTTTCCATTTCTGAAATTAAACTTTCGAATTAAATCTTTTTGGTACTTCATTTTATTGTAAATAAACAATTTTAAGATCTTCGCACGCGTAGATGATACTAACCTATTTAATATTGTTGTGTCGAACCAAAGATTTTATAAACGTAGATGCGGTGCGGGCTTAATTTCCCGCCATAAATATAGACGGCGCGTCCGCCGAAAAAAGTCACTTCCCCTCTACCCAACGCTCCCCGTAGAAAGCACCCATCGATATAGTTTGCCAAGAGCCACTTGGAGCGCTGTAAGCAACTCTCGGCACACCTTCGAAACGCACTGATGGTAAACTTAGCTTGGACAAGAACCATTTGGATTAAAAGTGGGCATGTGACACAGCTAAATACCTATATTACCGACCTCACTTTTTCGGTTCACTGAATGTCTTTTTGAACCTAAGAACTTTTTTTGTAAATAAGATATCGAGCTGAAACTTTGGAAGATTTATTAGAGTAAAATAAAGTACGTTTAGGTACTGCATTTTGGTAGGAACTTCACTGAAAATTATTTTATCTTTTTTCTGAACCTCAACATTTTTTGAACGTTCGAACTTTTTTTATACATAAAATATCGGTCTCAAACTTTGAGAAATGCAAGAGCCGAAAGAAAACTACGTTTAAGTACAAACCTTAATAATAAAAGATGTAAAAAAATATATTTCAACAATCAATTCCAACGGAATCAGCCGGTAACGCTGTACACGAAAATACAAAACCTGGCGGCCACTAGACGAGGCTCTACAGAGTTCGTATTTTCGTGTACAACGTTACCGGCTGATGCCGTTGGAATTGATTGTTGAAATATATTTTTTTACATCTATTATTATTAAGCTTTGTACTTAAACTTAGTTTTCTTTCGGCTCTTGCATTTCTCAAAGTTCGAGACCGATATTTTATGTATAAAAAAAGTTCGACCGTTCAAAAAAGTTCTTAGGTTCAAAAAAACATTCAGTGAACGGAAGAAGTGAGGTCGGTAATATAGGTATTTAGCTGTGTCACATGCCCTTAAAACATTTTTACATTTATAACTTTGCAGAACTTGGTTGTTTTAATAAATACCACAAATATTAGTCAATGAGTAATTTATATCACGGTTTTTATATATTTTCCACTAATTCTAAAATTATTAATTATAATTTTCATTCTATATATTTTCTATATATAGTTCTTTAATATTATTTAGTTTTTATTTTTATTTTTGTGGTCTGCAATTTCTACGGACTTTTTTAGACTATTCGTCTAATTAAGTTCTCGTATGTATTTTCCAATGTCTTAATTATATATATTCTAACGTTTTTATAAAAATATAATTATAATTCCAAGAAATAGGAAAATTGTTCTTTCGGTTTTTAGATGTTAAGACGACAGTTCCAAGCCAGATTACGTTTCGCATTGGCAAACAAAATTAGACGAACAGAATTTCACTGGCACATTCGTAAAAAATATCATATTCATAAAATATTATTTTAAAATAAACTTTAAATCATTATAATTGATACAGCTGACTCGAAATATATATATTTACAATTTAAATTATTATTTAAGTTTTTCAGGAGTTTTAAATGCCTCAAAATCTTCAAGATTTTTTTACAATTTTATAAATCTTTTTAAATTTTTGAAATATTTTCGAAACTGTAAACTTCCCGAAATAACAAATCCTGAAACCTGAAAATCCTGAATTAAAAAATTCTAGAATAATGAAATTCTGGGCAGTTTACAATATTATCGAATTTGAAAATTCCCGAATAATAAAATTCCAGTCCGAATGCTGTCTAATGATAAAATATACAAACTAGAAAATTCCCAAATTGCAGAAATTGAGAAAATAGTTATGTGGTCAATATTATTTATTTATTAAAAATACAATAATCGAATATTTTTATTATAGAAATTTGGTTTAATGTTTAATTTTTTTTAAATTATTATTTTAATTTAAAATAACAATAATTGTATAAAAATGTGATACAAACATAAATTTAAAACACGTGAGCTTCAAGTGAAACAAATTTTGCAGGATTCAATGAAGGCTGATTTAACGCGACTTTTATTTTTATTTTTTTTAATAATAATTCTATTTTTTCGAGCGTTTTCTGTAATGTAAAAAAATAAAATGGACATCTTCAAACAACTTTTTTTAACCAACAATACATTTGTTCAATTATTGTTATTTTTAATGCAAACAATAATTTTTAGAAACTTTAAACATTAAAAAAGTTTTTTCCTCGGTAAAAATATTTTATTATTCTACTAACAAAAATTTTTTTAATTAACTATTTTTTAATTGTTCAAATTAGAGAGTTGTCTAGCCCGGATATTGTATAATTCGTAAATTTTCTGTCGGCAATTCTTAAATTCGGTAAGATTGTAAATTGTCGAGAATTTTCCAATTCGGGACTTTTATATTTCGACAATGCATTGTCGAAATATAAAACTCCTGAATTGGGAAATTAAAAATAAAATTCCCACATCATTGTAAAAATTCCGAAATTATAACATTGCAATTTTATAATTTCGGAATTTTTACAGTGATGTGGGAATTTTATTTTTCGGAAAAAGCGACTGAAAAATCCCGAAAAATAAAATTCCTGACACTGTAAAATTCGTACATTGAAAAATAACCAATAATAAAATTTCCGAAATTATAAAAGTCCCGAAATATAAAATTCCTGAAAATTCCTGAATTTAAACAATTTAAAAAATTGTTCATTAAATATTATTTATTTATTGAAAATACAATAATCGAATACATATTTCTGGATGAAAAAATTTGTTTGAAAATGTTCATAGTATTTGAAAAAAAAAACATAAAATAGTTCTGAAAAATCGGATTTTTTATTAATCAAAAAAAATAATAAAAATAAATTTTGATAGAAATCGTTTTTGAATTGAATCCTGCAAACTTTGTTTCAAAAATGTTATTATGTAGGTACGAAGAAAATTTAGGCAGAACATTTTTTTCTTTCAAAGCACACCTCCTCTTAAAATTATGTAATTTTTCAAAATAAAAAGTAAACATTTGAAAACATTTCAAAATCATCAAAAATATCTATTCTCTTTTAAATTATTTCAAATATTTTAAAATTATTTTAAACATTTTTCGGAACTTTGAAATGTCTTTTAGACTGATTCCCATTTTTCCTAAAATTTTTGTAAAATCCTGCACACAAAATTGTTTTAAGAGCTTCCAGATTCTTTCTAATATTGTAAATCTTTTGAAATATTTTTAAACATTCTCTTTGAGTTATGTACTTTTTCAAAATAAAACATCATTTTAAATCTACCCAGAAATTTTTATTGTTTTCCTAATGTTTCAAAATTCTTGAGGAGCTCCAAATTTTGTTCTTTTCTTTGTAACATTCAAAAACCTCCAGTTTATTTGATTTTTTTTCTAAATTAATGCTTATTTAACTGCTCTTTAAGAATCAAAATGAAATACTTTTACCTTCGAAATACAAATTAAAAAATTAAACAATTATAATCGTAACATTCCAAGTTTAAATTTGTTACTCTGAAATTGTGACAATTCATTTTCAAATTGTTTACTATTGAAAATTGTTTTTTTTTTTAATTTCCAAACCAAATAGATTAAAAATGGAATATTTTATACTGAAATAATACTTCAAAAAGATTTTGAAATTGCGTTCATTTAAGAAGCCATTAATTCGAACTTTACACTTGTGTCACTACTAAGGCTTTTCAATTAAATTAGTTCAAATTTTAACGTTAAATATGTAAATTATATCATTTTGAACAGATCTAGAATCACCTTGTAAAATCAATCACTGTTTAGTTTTTAATACTCAAACTGCAGTTCAATTTTCAAATTTACTTTCATTTTCTGATTTGTCCCGGTCGCGAGTCTAGCTTTATATTTAAAATAACTTTCATTTTTTTGAAATTGTAATTTTTCAGTTGTAACTTACGGCCATTTTTGATAAAAATCCAAAAAGTTGAAGCTTTTTCAAAATTTTTGAGACCACTTTTTTCAAAATTTAACAATTTTATCGACAGCTATTTATGGTACAAAAAAATATGAACAATTTATCTTGACAACTTTTTTTGATAAAATCAAACTTACCAAAGTTAAAGGATTTTCAAAATCCAAAAAACCAAATGAAAATGGACATTTGGAGCAAAAATAGCTTGATATGGAAAAAAGTCAAGAGGCGAAAAACGCTACTTTTTCAAGGCCCCATGATTATTTTATCACATTCTCATCCATAATGAGAAGAGTTTTATGCGAAAAATGATTTTCGCGAATTTCATTAAATTTCGACGTTTTGAGGCTCCTTGAATCAGATTTTTTTATTTTAAGAATTGTATGTAAAAATTGAACTATTTTTATTTTTATAACAAATATTTTTCTTCAATTAAATATTTGCAATAAAAGTGTTTCGAAGAGATTTTTTAAAAATCTTTCGGGGAATAAAATTAGTATTTATAGGTCGACAAAGGTTTGTTTTCTTTACCAAATTTGGTTTTCGTCTACATTTTTCCATTTGTTTTTACTATAGTACAATTTACGTTTGCATCTCGGGCGAAGAAATCCATTCTATTGTTTGACAAATATTCTTTGTAAATCAATATTTTTCACAGAAAATTACCCTGAGTGACAGATCGAAATTGGTAACAATAAGAGTTAATTTATTCAGGAACAAGCCTTTTGAACAAAAATGACCTTGAGTGAACCTTTAATATATATTTGTTAATTTTTACAAAAATCAGGCGTTCTTTTCTTACAAAAAAAAGTAATTTGTGGGGGGGGGGGCAAATAATCAAAAAATAAATAAA
>NC_046661.1:96821314-96835876 GCF_010883055.1 Belonocnema kinseyi
ATTCTGAAGACTACAAATTTAAAATGTCTAAATTATTAAGGCTTTAAATATTTTTGAAATTGCTGTTCTGGAGACTAAATAGCACTTATTCTTTTAGTAAGAAATCTCAACCAAAATTGTTTAAAAAAATTTTTTAAAAGAGTTTTAAAAACCTTAAAAAAGGTCAGAGATTTTAATAGTTCAATATATGTGATAGAATCTCTTTAAATATGAAATTAGTCTATACTTTTTCATGTTTGAGCTACAATTATTCCATTTTAGAGTTATAAATTACAGTCGTGAAAAACCAAAAAACTGTTTTAATTAATTTATATATAAAACAGAAAACCTTTGTATAATTAGAAAAAAATTGCCAAGACCCAAGAATAAAAATTGGATGTACAGCGAATTTTTAAACTTTTGATTGAGATTATCTTTAACTTTGTGATATAAAAAATTTCCATACACATTTCTTTTTAATAATACTGTAGGAAAAAATCAACAAGATCGAGCGCCGAAATTATAATTAGAGCAAATTTTCTGTAATTCTATGGGGACGGCTGAAATATCCCGAAAAATAAAATTCCCGACTCGGTAAAATTCTCTGACCCAAAAAAATACAATTCCAAAACTAATAAAATTCCTAAACAGTTTATAATATTAACGAATTTGAAAATTCCCAAATAATAAGACTCCCCAAATAAAATTGTTTCTTAATCAATATTAATTATTTATTAAAACTACGATAATAAAATATTGTTATCAAATAAATTTTTATTTAATATTTAAAGTGTTAAAAATTATTGTTTAAATTTAAAATTAAAATTAAACAAAAAATTTTGCTGACAAATTAATATATAAAAACACGTGTTTTTTAATTAACATTTCGATTTTTCAGAAGAACTTTTGTGATTTAAAAAATACTATATACATTTTCAACCAAAATATCTTATCCAGAAATATATTTTGTTTTAATTATTATTTTAAATTTAAACAAAAATGTTTAAATACTTCAAACATTAAAAAAGTTGTTTCTTTGGTATAAATATTTGATTATTTCAATTAAAAAAAAAAAAATTGTCAAAGAAAAATGCTTTCAGCACTTGTTTATCTTGAAATGTCTTTCTATAATACTTTTTTTTTAATTAAAAATATGAATTTTCGAGAACATTTTTTTTACAATTAAAAAAAGACTGTACCGAAACCTAGATCAAGTTTTCAGATCTGAAAAAATTCAGCGATACATACATGTCAAACTTTTCTAACCTCAAAAAATGTTCTACTGCTTTACCTTCATATTTTACGAAGAATGAGAAAACAAGAATTCGACTTCATAGTACGATGAGGGCAGCACCTCGATAGAGCAGAAAATGTGATGTCCTATATATATAATTCCCCACTCCGACGCTCCGTACCGCATCTACGTTTATAATATCTTTGGTCGAACGCAAGATCAATCTTACCTTGTCCGCGGTTGGCGCTAAATTCAAAATGGGTATTAAAAAGAATTCTTTTCATTAAATAAATATTAATTACAAAATAAAGAAATGAATATTCATTATTTTGTCTGAAATTTTGAACGTTTGTTAAAAATTCTTTTTTTATTTTTAGTTAAAACTATTTTTTTTTGCTAAAAATGTAACTAGTCCATCTTTATTGTAAATTTAGCTTTTTTTAAATTGAACTATTTGGTTGAAAAACTTCTTTTTGTTTTTCGATTTCTTACAATTTATTCAGTTATTAATAAGCTCTCATATGCTTTTTAATGAACTTATTTTTTCCCATTTCAATGTTATTTTTTAACTTCTCTTAATTTTATGTTTAAAAAATATATTTTTATTTTACACAAAATAGTTTGTTAAGGCTCTTCTTCGTATTTATTTTAATTCAAAATTTCAAACTCTTTTTGATAGATGATAATTATTAATTCATATTTAATTTAGCAGATTTCACACTAAATTCATAGTTCAGGCATGTATGCTTTCGTTACTTTCGAATTCCGTAACGGAGTGATTATACACATTCTGACATGCATTGTGCACGCACTAAAGGCGCATCCACAGAATGCTCTTAGATGTGGTGCATTCTCGCAAGAATTTCATGCGCGAAACGTGCGTGCAAGAATTGTTATCTGGGAAGTTTGGTATTCATGGATTATATTATTGAAACAACGAGTTGTATTGTTGTAAAACTTAGTGAATATCTTCATTTTAGTACCTTATAAGAAGTTCCGTTGTAAAAGTTAGGTTATATTATTGTAATCCAGAGAAAATATATTAGTTCCCAAAAGATCGCTTCAAAAGATGTCCCCACACGCCAGAGGTAAATTTTGAAGTCACGTAGGAGATAAATAATGAACTAATTTAAAATGTATATTTAAGAATCCTAAAGTAAGGCCCAAGAAGTACAATCTGTATCATTAATATTTTAATTTTAATGCAATATACTCATGCTGTACGTTTTGAGTGTGAGCTGTAGGAACTTTCTTTGTGAATAAAAAAAAACTACCAACAAAATCTTGCGTATTTCTTATAGTATCCATCGACGTAACTAGCAATAACTTTAATATTTTACAACGAAAGTTACTAACTAAAAGATTAAACTTTGGTTTAGAGCGGCAGAAAATGATTTGCCAACGGTTTTTACAATCCATTTTACTTTCAAACTTTAGAAACACTTTTTGTGTTGTTTTCCATCGACGTAAAATCCACCGACGTGACCGTCGTTTGATATTTTGATGTTTGCTGTCAAGGACCAGAAAGTATTGAAGAGAGCGGAAGGTGCCATAAGAGCTAAGAGCACAATGTAATTTTCCGTACAGGAGTTTTAGTGTTTGATTACGAGGTCTGTTCAAAAAATACGACGGCGGTTTGAATTGCGCGGCTCAAGTTGGTTTCAAGAGAATCCGCTTGATATCACTAAGTTCGTACAGATCAGCTGTTTAAAACGCGGTATTCCAGTCGCAGATATTTTCATTTGTTGATAAGCTACACGGTTTTAAGTAAAGAATAATTTTTTTGTTTGTCGCATTGTAAAATTGGCAGCCTGAAAGAGCACGAATTGCTGTGAAATTTTGTGTAAAACTCGGAAATCTGCAACTGAAACATTTGCCATGCTCAACACGGCCTGCGGTGATGGTGCCATGAAGCGTACTGCATGTTTCAAGTGGCATGAACGTCTCAAGGGTGGCCGACAGTCGATTGACGATGATGAGCGTCCTGGGCGTCCCTTAACGTCAACTGACGACCCACACGTTGACAAAATCAACACCCTAGTGCGCGAAAATAGACGTCTGACCATTAGAGAGCTTGTCGAAGAGTGTGAGATATCAGTTGGACCTTGTTACGAGATTTTGACCGAAAAATTGAAGATGCACCGCGTCACTGCGAAATTTGTGCCACGCTCCAGCTCACTCAGCACTCAGAACTCGTGAGTTTTTGGCCAAACACTCGATTACTGTTCTCCCCCCCCCCCTCCCCCCATACTCACCTGACCTTGCTCCTTCTGACTTTCTTGTTCCAAAACTAAAAAAAACCCTCAAAGGAAAAAGATTTGAGAATATTTCGGAGATTAAGGCAAATGCGACGAAGGAACTGAAAGCCATCACAAAAGAAGCGTACCAGGACTGTTTCAACAAGTGGACACACCGTTGGGATAAGTGTGTGCGTTGGAGAGGAGAGTATTTTGAAGGAGACCCAGACGTTTAACTTTTTTTATGACCTCATTCCGCGTATTTTTTTAACAGACCTCGTAATTACTATGGAAAGAAGAAAATAATAATAGGTTATTTATTATTTGTAACAATGCTTATATTATTTCTCAAAAATAACCAATACAAATATATCAAAACCGTAGCAATTTATATCATAAGGCATAAAATTATACGTTTAAAATTCTTGCCACTTATTATTAACCGTCGAACATTTTTACACTCCAATGTTACTGCTGTAAACGACCCCAAGGAATTATTCCTTGCTTGAACTATTAATATTATACTCTCACAAGTTGGAACCTTTCAGTCCTCTTCGCTGGCAGTGCTTTTCCCTTCACGAGTACATGTAATTTTATAATTTAATTCACATTTAATTGACGTTAACGAGTTACATTATTTGTGACTGTTGAAACTTCTTAATATATTAAAATTTAATCTTTATTTTTCTTGTATTTCCATATCAGCCCTAACAGCACGAACGTTCCATGAGCGGCTAAAATGTCCGCCACTTAATAACGTTCCAGGAACTTTCTACTGGAACGTTTATAAAATAAATTATCGTTATTATTATTATCCATGAATATCGGATAAACCGTAAGTGGTAGATCAAAATTGATGTCAGTTTATGATATGAATATCATATTACAATGTAGTATATGCGGTGGGTTTTAATCAAACCATAAAAATGGTGTCTCGAGCGAACAAAGCATGGAGGTGCCACTTCTCGCATTTAGGTTGTAAGCGAGAAGTGGCACCTTCATGCTTTGTCGCCCGAGATATCACTTTCATGATTTGATGGAGCGAGCGAACATCTTTTAGTTTTTGCCAACTGTAGCTTCATCTTGCTCAATTCCGCGAGCTAAAAATTTCTAGAGCTAACTTCTCGGTTAGTTTTTTATTGTTTTTATTTTTAATTAAGTATCTTCAAGTCGTATCGCGTGCGTTAGCATCCTACCGTTAGGACGCCTCGATATCTCTGCTTCATAACCTAAGCCCGGCCATACCAGCGTATTAAAGACCCATATTCTACTTCTCCAATTTTTTTAACCTTCATTCCTATTTCCTATATCTGTTTCATTAACCCTGCTGCTTTTTTATACTTTCTCTTATATGAGCTCTATGACCTCCATTCGTTTGCAAGATATATCCCAAATATTAAAACTCTTCTACTTCTTCTAACTTTATTCCCTTCCCTCTTCCTTTTCAGTCTTTCCACTCCTTGTTTAAACCTCTTTATCTTTGTCTTTTCTACGCTTAAAATTAACTTTTTTCCATTTAAGGATTACTCTAATTCTCTAATTAAACCCGCCACCCCTTTTTCATCCTCTGCCATCAACGCTATATCGTCTGCGTATGCCAGTGTATATATCTTTTTATTCCTCATTCTAACTACTCCCCAACGTTTTCTCCTCATTTCTTTGTCCACGTCTGATATTAATATATTAAATAAAATTGGGCTCAGAGGACATCCTTCTCTCCCTTCTTTTACCAAGCAGAAACTACCTTCTACTTAGTCTCATACCTTTACCCTACTTTTTGTCTCCTTAAAAATTTACGATACTCTCTTTATTAATCCCTCTCTTATCTACTTTTTTCCACAAAAATTGCTATCATTGAACCTTTTTCCTTTTTAATCCTCTTATTTACTAGATGGGTCAAAATATATATGTTGTCCATCACCCCATTCTCTTTCTAAGCCCTGTCTGATTCGCTGGCTCTATCTTTTTTTCTTAAACTCCTTTATTCAATCTCTCAGACAAAACAGGTACATAAACTTTATACAGTGTTAGCATCAATGCCACACCCCTATAATCTTAAACCTTCTCTTATTGGCCTATCTTCACCATTGGTTCCACTACTCCTTCCCTCCATAACTCTGATCACCCCTCTCCTCTCTATACCCGATTACACATTAGTCATGCCCATTCCTCTAGTTCCGTCCCTTCATATTTCATTACTCCATTTGGAATCTCATCTATACCAGGTGCCTTTCTATCCTTCATTATTGATAATACCTTGACTATTTTTTTCCTTGTTATGTCCTCTTCCTCATCTCTTTCTCTGTCATATTTTCCTTCTTTTCTAACTTCTCTCCCCCTCCCCTCTCTCACTCTCTCTCTCTCATATCACACAAATCAGTATACTCATTTCTTGATTCCTTTCTGACCTCCTTCTCTTTCTCTTTACAATCCTCATCCCATCCACTTCTGTTCAACGATTTACTAACTTCATTTTTCGTGTGCACTCTAATACTCTCTTTATTTCTCCTGCTATTTTCCCATCTCTTCAACCACATCTTCCGCTCCCATTTCGATATTTCTGGCCTTTTCTCTAAAGTTTTCTTTTCCTTGCCTTGGCTAATACCCTTTTCCTATATTTTTTACCTTCGCTTCCTTTTTATCTATATTGCTTTTAATTTTCTCTCCCTCTTATCTCACTATTATGGGAAAGTGGTCTAAATCTATATAATCTCTTACCTCTAGTTTCTGGACCTTCTCTATTTCCTGCTCTCCAATTAAAATGCCCACCTACTATAAGCCCACCCCCCCACCCACCCTTACTATTCTCATCCTTCTCTACAAAACTCAACTTTTCCGGCGGCGCACAGTGATCAAAATCCCCAAAAAGCTGTCCATAATTCATTAATGTCATCAGTTTGGGATGAATTTTCTTACTCGGGGTTTTTTTGAGGTTGCTGATTATGAATCTGATATTGGTTTTTGAAAAAAAATAACGGTACAAAATGGTGGAGGATCCTCGCCAATCTTGATTTTTTCTAAAATTATGTAATATGGCAAAATTGAACATTTTTGCTTTCAAGTCTTTTATCTTTTTTCAAACATTTTAGGAAATATTAGAAAAAAGTTGTAATTTTTTAAAAATTTTTCTTAGAATATCTTCAAAAATTAAAATTATTCTTTTTAAATAAAACCTAATGCATTAAAAATGTTCCCACAATTCTTTTGAACAAATTATCTGCTGAAATTTTTCATAATTATTCAAAAGCGTCTAATTTTTTTCAATTACTCAAAATAAATTTTTGCCGATAATTTAATTTTTTTTATCTTTTTTAAAATATAATGAAGTTTAAAAACTAGAGTTTGGTAGCGAAATGTATTTTGTTGAAAATTAATCTTTTTGACTCAAAATTCATTCACCTTTTCGCTTAAAAATTTAGCTATTAAGTTGCAAATTTCATTAAAGTTTAAAATATTTAGTTGGAAATTAATGTATTTTGTTAAAAATGATTGTTTTTTTTATAAAAAAATTAATCTTTTTGATTGCAAATGTATTTTCTAAGTTGAAAATTATATTTTTTTATCAAAAACAAGAGTAACTTTTTTTTTAAATTAAAATTTGTTTAAAAATGGTATTTATTGGTAGAAATTTAATCTTTTAGTTTGAAATTCATGTATTTTATAAAATTGAATTTTTTTTTTTGTAGGAAATTATTTTTTTAGTCTGAAAAACTACCTAAAAAACTATGAAAATATAAATTTCGATAATGCAACCGGAAGTAATACATTATTTTCTGAAAACCATGAGAAGTGTGCAAAATTTCCAATTTGGATGGCATTTGCTCTAATTTTCAATATAGATAAGATTTAGCATCAAAATAAGACCTTTTCAGTTGTTCAAAAAAATATATTAAATAAATAAAAAATGATAATAATCACCTACAAAACTTTTAAAACATCAATTTCAATTGGAATCATGGTCCCTACATTTACATTAATTGTTTAATTAATTTATTATTGTTAGTTACTGATTAATGTTGTTCAAAATAATTGTTTAAATAATTTGTTCAATTGCTGATAATATTTTCTTCGAATAATGCTAAAAATTTGCAGTTTTTTCCAAACCCCTTAACTTTTTGTCTACCTTTCACTTAGTGAGGTAATAATTAATGCAAGTTAAAAAAATTCCTACTTAACCAATTGTTTCTTGTTCATAACTACCTTTTTTTTAATTAAAAATAGAAAATTGCATTTTTCTAAAATATTTAGTTTTTCTTTGACTTTTTAGTTATGAAAAAATAATAACTGAACCTCAGCAAGAATATTTTTTTTCAGAGTATTGTATTGCTTTAAGTAAATTATTTTTGACTTCTCCTAATATGTAAAAAAGTAATAATTTAAACAAGAAAGCTCTTAAATAAGAAGAAAAATCAAAAAATTAAATAATTAGAAGCATATTTCATATTCACGCATATTTCAAATATCTGCTAACATTTTAGAAAACTATAATAAAACAAAGAAAGAGATTTTTTAAAATATAATTCTCTGTAATGTTTGTTTATTATTTGTTCATAACTAAAAATCAAAGCAAAGTTAAATATTTCAGAAAAAACTGCACCTTTCCAGTACTTATCTAAAAGAAGATAAATAAAAATATATTGTTTAAAAAATTATATTTGTTAAGCTTGCATTAAATATTTACTATATGACGTAAAATGTGGACAAAAAAAAGTTTCAGAAAAAACCGCTTATACCTAGCGTCAATGTAGGAGAAGATAGTTATAAACAATGATAATTTATTTAATCAATTACGTTTGTTATGAATCTCTGTGCTCGCCAAAAACATGAAAAATTTCCATAATTTCAGGTTTTTTTAAGTTATATTGCAAAAAATTTGAATAAAAACAATATAATGATGAAGAAATTTCTTCTTGAGACTATTATTGTTATGAATAAAATCAAATTAAACAAACAAATGCTTTGAACAGGCATTTTTCGATAGAAAATTTTTTTTTCTATGTCATTTTTTTAATTAGGGACTTTATGCTAATTTTATAAAATTTCATGATTTGTGGATTAATGTTATGATTGTTTTCAATAAGCTTAATAAACAAATGCATTATTCGGGCATTTGTTGGCTAAAAATTCGTTTTTTTCAATGCCAGTTCTTTCATTTGGGAACTTCATGAGAATTTCTGCAAGATTTATGAATAGTTGATAAATTTTATGATTTTTTAATACAAATTTAATAAACAAATGCATAAATAAGGCATTTGTCAAAATAAATTTTTTTTCCCTATAGAAAATTTTTTAATTAGAAACTTCATGATAATTTCAGAAAAAATTGGTAATTTATTGATTAATTTTATGACTTTTCTAAACGAGTTTAATAAACAAATGTATTATTCGGGCATCTGTTGGCTAAAAAATTCTTTTCTTTCAGTGTCAGTCTTTTTAATAAGGAAATTCATGAAAATTTATACAGGATGGACACGCTGGGGCTTCCATACATAACGAATCGAAGGCTACCCGAATTGCACAATAGCAGGGGAGAAGTCATTATACAGGGGTATTTTCATATTTCACGCCTTTAAAGTTGCATTTGGATCGGCCATTCGGTCAAGTCCGTGCATCTTCGGATCAAGTTTATCATATTTTCCATGGTTGCGTTCGAAACCTCAAATGGATACAAGTGTCAAAACAATATAGGTTATGTTACATAGTAATTACAAATAATAAAATTGTTTAACTAATAATGAAATGAGACATGTGAACTGAGAAGTAAACTTCAATTTTTTTCTGTGCGAGTAACATTGTGGAAAGTCTGATGAGTGACAAATACTATAAAATAGTAATAATATTCATAAGCTCGAAAAAATGACGGATTGGCCCGGCATGTTTATTATACTTTCGATTGATTATTCTTTACCAAAGAAATGTTTGGTGGTTTGGTATGTTTATCACTGACAGTGTCAGCAGCGATAATTTAAATAATAATTACTTATTGTCAATTGAACAATCATTACTTATTAATTATTTTAATAAGTTAAACATTATTTCTGAATTTAAAATTTTATTACCATTGTTTTTTACACAGATCGATTCTAGAAGAAATACACATAAGGAAATGCAGATAGAATTGGTGCATTTTAATCAACATTGTTGAAAAATCGTTATCTCTGGACCTTATCCGAAGACTGGGATAAGTAATGATTGTTCAATTGACAATCAGTAATTATTATTTAAATTATCGCTGCCAACACAGTCAGTGATAAACATACAAAACCACCAAACATTTCTTTAGTAAAGAATAATCAATCGAAAGTATAATAAACATGCCGGGCCGATCTGTCATTTTTTTGAGGTTATATTCAGATTCACCTGTTTGCCCTAATCGCTGCAAGTAAATGTAGGTAATGTCAATTTAAAGCTTACGCATGTAATATTTCATTCACTTTATTTAAAATGTATCCTGTCTATTTATAACAGACCGGTTTTTATGCCGTAAATAAGCGGTAAACACAAGTCACTCTTGGCCCACTGGAAGCGCAGATAATAATTATTATTTTATAGTATTTGTCACTCAGCAGACATTCCATAATATTATTGGCACAGAAGAAAACTGACGTTTACTTCTCAGGTCACATGTCTCACTTCATTATTATTTAAACACTTTTATTATTTGTAACTACTATGTAAAATAACCTATGTTGTTTTGACACTTGTATCTATTTGAAGTTTCGAACGCAACCATGGAAAATAAGATAAGCTTGATCCGAAGATGCACGGACTTGACCGAATGGCCGATCCGAATGCAACTTAAAAGGCGCGAAATATGAAAATGCCCCTGTACAATGGCTTCTTCCTGGCTGTTATGCAATTCGGCTAACAATCAAGTTCGCTATGTATGTAAGCCCCAGCGTTGCCACCCTGTATAAGATTATAGGGTTTATCAACTTAGTCTGAGCGTTAATAAAATTATTATTAAGTTTCGAATTAAAAAGACTGAAATAATAAAACTTCCCTCGACAGATGCGCGAATAATGCATTTGTTTTGTTAAATTCGTTTTAAAAAATCATAAAATTTATCAACTATTAATGAATGTTGCTGAAATTGTGATGAAGTTCCCAACTGAAAGGACAGGCTTTGAGAAAAAAACGAATTTTTTCGACGACAAATGGCTGAATAATGTATTTGTTCATTAAATCTGTTTAAAAAATTATTAAAGTTATTAACTAATCATGATTGTTGCTAAATTTACTGTAAAAATCCCAATTAAAATGTCGGACATCGGAAAAAAGTTTCGTCGACAGATGCCTCAATAATACATTTGTTTATTAAATTTTTTTAAAAAATCATAAGATTTATCAACTATTTATGAATGACTAAAAAGCTTGTTAGCTTTCCTCACACTTGATGTATTTTTACAATAACTAATTTCGTAGAATATTACATACATAACCTTAAATTCTACAAACTTATTTAAATTATATAAAATATTCTCTTGGATCGAGCAAAATATTTGCTTAAATTAACCAAAAGTTTTACTTGTATCAACAAAAATATTTTTCTGGGTAAATGAACAAAATTTCCAGAATTTTAGGGAAGTATTGACATTCTCTACAAGAATAAATAGAATTCAGTAGAATTCGAAGAATACAAAAGACTTTAAGAAATTAACAATAATCATGGTTTGTTTTAAAAATTTCTAGAGAAAAAAAATGAAAGAAGTCAGAAGAGTACAACGGAATTCTTAAAATTCGTATGAAATGTACAGAATTCAAGGTACTAAAATGAAATTTAAATTCAATAATCTCGTCAAAACTAAAAAAAAATCAGCATGCTTTAATGAGTTCCGAAAAGTTTAAATAATTCTGAAGAATTCGAAGAATTTAGAAGATTTCAGGGAATCAAAAGAATTCTCCGAATTTAAAAGTCTAAAAAGAATTCAAGAGCATGCAGTGAATTCGAAACAATAAAGGAAATTCAAAAGGATTCAGAGAATTCAAAAGATTTCGGAGAATACCCACTTGCGAATTGCCGGAGCTGAATACACGGCCCAGTGTTGGTCCAATTTTTGCAGCCAAAGGTCGGCTAAAGTTATTGGGCCAATATCGGCATTTTAATCGGCCCAGTATAGTACCAGTGCTGGCAGCCTATATTGGCTATTTATATTTGCCGATCCTCCACCGATGATTGGCCCAGTATCGGCACTTTATTGTGCAAAGTCTCACTTTTAGTATGGGGAACCATGTTTCACGAGGATCAGCCAAAGTCTGGCCCAGTGATAGCACATTACTGGGTCAAGTGTCACTTTTATCACGGCAAACCATGTTTTATTTAAATCGGCCCAATGTTGAGCCAGTGCTGGCAGCCTATATTGGCTATTGATATTTGCCGATTCTCCACCGATGCTTGACCCAGAATCGGCACTTCGTTTCACCAAGTCTTAGTTTTAGCACCTAATAAACAAATCTTACACGAAAGATAAAAAAAATTTATTGAAAAATTGTCAAAGTTCACGATGAAATTTGTTAAGTTCTGCATTAAAAATTGTTAATGTCTATAAAAATTACATTTTCTGTCATTGCAAAAAGTTGTAAAGCAGGCTGCAACGGAAAAAAATAAAAAATATTACGCGAAGAAAAATTTTAATCGATTTAAATTATTTATTTAAAAATTAGTGTATTGATATTCCTGTTAACATTTCGTGTATTTTACATTTACACAACGTCACATAATAATAAACAATTAGAAAAAGAGAGCTTAAAATTTGGTTCTTTAACTTTTCTGAACTGCAGCTTATGATGATGGCATTTTCACAGAGTTTCAACTTGTCAGTTTAGCGGAGTGGTTAGCACGCTCGATTGCTAGGCGATAGATTTAGATATATAGATGTAGGTTCGATACCCCCATAGCGTTAGAAATTTTATTTGTAATATAATGTTCAAATTGTAATATATGTATTCAGTCTAAACAGGACCATTAATATTTATTTTCAAAATTCTCGCAATCAATTAATATTTATTGTTTAAATATCTTTTTTGTCATATCCTTAGACCGTAGCCAGTGTTGGGCCGACAATGGCAGCTCAGCCCTGGCTGCCAAGTGAAGGCCATAGTTATCATTCCGTCATTGACGCGCTAATGGCAGCCGAGCTTCGGCAATATTTTTGCCGACCATGGGCCAATGTTGGGCCGTATGTGACTTCGCACTTGGGATATTTACTCTAAGCAAAAAACTATTGAGTTAATTTGTTCCATTATACTTATTTGCGTGAAGTTTAATAAAATATTGAATTAATAATATTATATTATTATGATAAGTAAGTAAAACTTTAACAAAATGTTTCTTGATCCAAGTAAATTCATATACTCATTTTCACTGCTATTTTAATTGAAACAATTTTCATGTTCTTGAGACGAGAAAATGAATGTATTCAGCGAAAAAATAATTTCTCTTAGAAAAATGTTTGAATATGTTCCTTCTGGTAATTATCTCTAAATTTTCTAAATTTAGAGTGTAAATTTTCGCACATTCTTGCACAAACGTTTTAAAATTAAGACTCAAAACATCCACCACTATAATTTTGTGATTGTGAATTCTCTTTCGTTAAAAAAGCTTCGCTCGCAAGTTTGAGCGCGCCTAGGGCGTGCGACTATTGGTTCTCGCGCTTCGCGCTCGATGTTGTATTTACCTCACGCTTCGCGCTCAATTATGTATTTACCTCTCGCTACGCGCTCGGTCTTTATATTTTCACACATTCTAGCGCAAACATTTTAAAATTAAGACTCAAAACATCCACCACTGTAATTCCATAATTGTGAATTCTCTGTCGTTAAAAAAGCTTAACTCGAGAGTTTGAGCGCACCTGTATTCTAAGCTGCTCTGAAACATGTATCATTTCAATAAATGTATATCATTACACTGAAAAAAATGTTCTTGAATCAAGAAAATATTGCTTGATTCAAGTCAATCGCAGGTACGAATGGGGAAGATAGAATATGAGTGTGTTCCAAATACTAAAGTACTTCCTACCGTGTGCTTGGAACAAGAGTACATTTTCTAAATCTGAGAAAATGTATTCTTAGATAGAATATCGCATTTTCTTATTCTAAAACTTTATTGCGTTACTTCATATAGAGATGTATTTAAATGCAGAACATAGTTTACTTCCAAGAAATCATTTCTGATAAACTTCAAGAATATATTTTCTTAATCTAAGAATATATAGTACCGGAGCAATTGACTACTGCCTCAACTGAACACTATTTCTATAAAAAAATTTTGTTCGCAATTATTGTTATATAATCTTCATTTTTTAAATTATTAAAGTACGTTATTCGCGCTACTGTTAGTTACACATGTAATCGTAAACCTAGACGCTTTAAAAAATCGCACTCGCCGAGGATTGAACCCTCCCTTACCAAAACTACCTAAACTAGTGTGTCCTAGCCGCGTTCTCTACCAACTTCGCTATCGAAGCGATTGGATCTCGGTGACAAAAGTTTGGGTAAGAATTTCAAACAGGGTCGTACTAAGTCATATGGTGAGCCTCTACCAACTTCAAACTAAAAGTTGTTGAACTCAACTTTGATATAATATTTTTTATTTAGAAAAATTTTAGAACTGAATTATACTTGTTTCGGAAAAGGTTTGATACTTTTTTTTCTTAATATATATTAAAATGTTATAAAATATCTGGAAGTAATGAACAATAAACAAAAATTCTCGGTAAAATGCACAGTTTTTAACTTATCCAACTCTTTTATTGTATATAATACTCTCTTACTCAATTTTTAATGCAAAATAACATTTCTTAAGCAATAATTTAAAATATTCGAAAGCGCGAAGTAAGTCGCGACGCCCACAATGAAATTTGATGTTAATGGTTCTTTTTGTGTCAAAAATTATACTATCTGGCTCAAAACTGAATCATTTTCTTCAAAGTTCGGCAATTCGGTCAACATTCATCCTTCTCGTTTAAAAATTCTTTTTATTCAGTGGAAAATTCAATTTTCTTTGAATTAGGGGTACAAATTTCTGATTGAAAACTAATCTCTTTTGGTTGCTTGACATTTTCATCTCAAGTGAAAATCTATCTACATTGTTGAAAATTCAACTGTTTTATC
>NC_046661.1:96835976-96844836 GCF_010883055.1 Belonocnema kinseyi
ATCTCATTCCATTTACGAGAAACGTTCTAATAATTCCAATTTTAAGCATTAAAAAAAAAGTTAGATATCTGAAGTCATCGAAACCCATAGATTCCGAATTATCATGTTTTAGGCTGTTAACTATGAAATTAAAAAAAATATACTTCTAAATTTTAATCCGAAAACTTAACAAAACACTCTTGAGTGTCGGCTACTCTATTGAGATAGCCTCTCTGCTCGTTATTTATGATCCTATTTTTATTTCAATTTCGGAAAGGATATTTTAAAGCCTTCAGACCATTCAAAGGAGCTTCCTGGACCTTTAAAAATATCTACCTGAGTGCCTGCGGAGAATTTCTTTGAGATTCTTTGACCTAAAGAATTTTTAGTATATACTCAAAGATTCTTTTCGGTAGGGTAGGTTCAAAAAAATATTCAGTGAACTGATAAAGTGAGGTCGGTAATATAGGTATTTAGCTGTGTCACATGCTCTTAAGGGCATGTGATACTTAGAAAATTGTCGATTTTACCAGTTTTAGGTTCCCACGGCTTTTTTTCTAGAATAATAAATATTTTGCGCTAAGGAAATAGTATCGATTTTTCAGTGTTAGATTCCCCGGCTTTTTTCCTAGGATAAAAAATATTTTGCCTTCAAAATCCGGGAAATGATAGCGAACGTGTTAACGGACGTCCCCACACACTGTTTTTGTGTTTCTTTATCACAAAATTTTTGATATTGCTAACAACGTGCGTGTATATTTCGAGGTTATGTGTGTTACAATTCACCCGAGCGTCACTTCCAACCTACACAATATTTTTGGCCGAAAACTTTGGACTTAAAGATAAACATAGTAACTAATCTCCCGGAACTAACCTTGTTTGCAGGCAATCAAAAAAAAGTTTATTTCATGAATAATTTCCAAGTTATCGGAAAGGCAGAGATAAAGAAACGACGTAAGCTCAAAATAATGCATCTGCATAAAATGTTTATGTAGCACAATAAATTTTTTTTGTTATTGTCCCTCAAAAAAGAGTCCGGGGACGTCCGTTATGATATTTTATAGCATCTCCGAACTCAGTTTTTAAAAATGTTCATTTTTGTGGGAAGAAAAGCAGGGGAAACTGTAAGTAGCACATTTGACATGATGTGTCAAATTAATTCATCACTTTATTCAAATTCGACCTCCGTGAAAGGGTACCCTTAGTTGTTATCGTTCGTCGCGCCTCTTGCGTAGAGGGGCTGAAATAAAAGTTTTGCAAATAGTACTATTTCTTATTAAAAGCGTTACATTTTTAACAACAATTACTAATTGTTTATTATTTATAAAAAATAACTGTAGAGAGCTACTAGCAAGACATTAGGAATTGATTTCTCTGAAAATAACGAAATCCATTTGTTGAAAAATAGCAAAACAATTAATTTGTTTATTTAATTTTATTAAACAAATAGAATTTTTTTTTTATAATCAAGTATCATATCAAGAGGTATTTTTAACATACCTGAGGTAGCATGTTATTTATCGTCCTTGCTATTACAAAACAAAATAAACCAATTTGAAAATGAAGAATTTCGGCAATTGTTTATACATTTTTTAAAAATAATTGACAAATAGTCTCTATTTTTTATGTTCTATCAAAATTCTTTTTCTAGATTTACACTTAAAGTCAGACATCTGAAGTAGCTATATATCATTTTTACTGAAAATTTGACTTTTTTTTATTAATTTGTTTATAAAAATTATAAATATTTTTTTAAATATTTGATAAACTGGAAATGATTCAAGACAAGTTTTCCACAAATTCTATGTACTTTCGCATAAATTAGATAAATTTCCACAAAATAGCATCTTGGTCATTTTTTTTAAACGAATTTTCATCGTTGAATAAAAAAACTAAACAACTTTTTTTAAATATGCCTAGAAAACTTTGTTAGAAATTTCATTGGCTTTAATTATAAAAAAATAATTGAAAATCGGTCGAACAGTTTGGGATAAAAGTTAATTTGTCAACGGACACCTCATTTAGCCTCACTGTTCTACGGCACGCGCGAGACGGGCGACGAAGACGCGCGCTCAGTGCCGAGCGAAAAAAAGCAATAACTTGCGACTCGATGAAAGTTTTTATGCAATGCGTTATGAAATGAAGATTCATATTCGAAGATGAAAAATAAAAAGTTAGATAAAGAACTTAAATTTATTTTCATTTGTTTAACTAAAGGATTTACATTTTCAACAAAATACGGTAGTTATAAAAAAAAATCTGTATCGAAACAAGGTTCAGTTTACAATTATTTTTTTAAAAATTAGTAAAGGACATCCAGCGAATCAATAGAAAATAAATAATGACCAAATTCATGCAGAAAAATGTTAGTAAAAATAACTTCAGTCAAACTTGGAATTTCAGCAAGCCGCAACACTATATAATAATATATTAATTTTATATAACTGGTTGTGACTTTAAATTAAACTCAATTTTCAAAAAAATTCAAAAAGCTCTTACAGGGCAATAAAGGAGGAAAATTAGAGTAGGGCTTATGTGAGTCTTAGAGGGGGCTCAGCTGGGTACTACAGAGGTTCAAATTATTGGCCCTTTGTGGGCAGCCTAAATGGGTCCTTTGAAGGTGAGTATGTCGAAACTATCTGGGCCCTTCTTGGTTTGCCAACGTAGGGCCAGCATAGTTAAGGGGCAAATTACGATGGCCTTTGTGGGGCCCTAATCGCAATTTCTTCACGGGTGATGATTTTTAGGAGAATCCTTAAAGCTATTGTTACTTTTAATCTTTAACAGTTCCACCAGCACCAATTGTAGATCCTTGCACGAATTTCTGCTACCAGGGTGTTCGCTGTGTTGTGAATGAATATCGGGAACCACAATGTGGTGCCTGTCCAGAAAGATATACTGGAGATGGACGCAGGTGTCATAGACTACCTTCATGTGCCGATAATCCTTGTTTTGAATTAGTAAAATGTTACGAAGCACCAGAAGGATATAGGTAATATTTTTAAGAAATATGGTCAATTTTAAAAAATTAAATTAAATCTTTTTCTGAAAAAAAATATATTTTCCTTCGCTCCGCTGGGAATCGAACCACAGAATTTCTGATTGCCAGTCAGGTGCTTTCCCATTAAGCTACCACAGAGATCGAAGGAAGAAATGTTTTTCAGAAATGCGCGCATTATGTTGCCAGATGTTACAAATCAATTTTTGCAAGGAAATTCTTGACGTTTTTTTCAGACTAGATTGAGCCATGAATTAAACATTTTTAAAATTTAACTAAATTGTTTCTGAAAAAAGATATTTTCCTCCTCCCCTGAAAGTAGATCTTTTTTCAGAAACAATTTGATTAAATTTTTTTAATGTTTAATTCATAGCTCTATCTAGTCTGAAAAGACGTTAAGAATTTCTGTTATTTTTTAATGATAATACAGATTACTTTAAAAGTGAGTCATTTGTTCAAACATTTTCCTAATTATCCTATTCCACAATTTTTCTTACAATATTATTTAAACTATTTTATTTTAGGAATTTTTTCCTACAGTCAATTTCCAAACCAAAATTTCTTCCACAACCTTTTCTTAAATATCTAACAGATTATAGGTCCTCTCTAATTTTTAGTTTGCAGAAATGTTTTGTAGTTATTCATAGTAGAATTAGACAGGGTGTCCCAGAACTTAATTGTCAAAATTCGCGAATTTTTCCTTGAGTGATTTTCCATTTTTCTTAATCACTATTATTCTAATACCAGAATTCTAATCTTGTACTACTTTTAACATAGAATATTTCAAAAAAGGACTAAAACAATATTTCAGAAACAAAATAAAAAATATTCAAATTGATTAATTTATGTTAAAAAAATGTGAATACTACTATAAAAGATAGCTTTTTAACAAAATACTTGAATTTTCAACAAAATAAATAAATTTTTAACATAAAACTTCAATTTTTAACTAAAAAAGATAAATTTCCAACAAAAAAGTGTCATAGATTATATTTTAATTAAATAAGATGAAATTAATACAAGAAACAGGTATTTTTAAGCGAAACAGACAAATCTTTTTCGGATGAAAATTAAACTCTTTTACAGAAAATTTGTCTTTCTGATTTGTAAATATTGGTTAAAAATTTGAGTATCTAGTAGAAACTTAACTTATTGTTTAAAATGCTTATTTTGGTGTTAAATTTAAATTTAGCCATTTTCTGAAAGTTTTTTTTTTATTTTAAAATCAGCCTGCTTCAGCTGAAATTATATTTTTCTTGGGGAAAAACGGAACTATGTGGTTGAAAATTAAACAATTTTGTTGAAGTCATACTTTTTGATTTAAAATTCTACTGTTTTGTTGGAAATTCCAAAATATATTTTTTTAAATATTAGAATTTTTCCAAAACATTTTTTTGGAATTCAACAAAATTGAAAAAATTGCGTTAAAAATGTCCAAAATCTTTGTCAACAATTTTGAAAATCTTTGAAAATCTTTGAAAATCTTTTTAGATGTTCTTTTCAAAGTAACAAACAAACAATGGTCATTTTCCAGTGAATCTTGAGAAAATTTTGTCATTTTCTATGATCATTTATATTCAAATACCACAATTTTAATATTGTAATACTTTTAACGTAGAATCTTTTATAAACGGAATAAAACAATATTTCAGATACAACTTTAATAATTTTCAAATTTATTAATTTTTTTAACAAAAAAATATCGATACTACTATAAAAGATGGCTGCTTAACAAAATACTTGAATTTTCAACAAAACGATTAAATTTTTAAATTTTTAGTTGAATTTTCAACTAAAAAACACAGTAGCATTTTCAACCAGGCATAAACCTTCAATAAAATTTTTTTGTTTACATATTAGTTTAACTTTTATCCACAATTGTTTGATTTTTCAAAAAAATATTTAAACTTTCACATAAAGAGATGAATTTCTAACTAAAAATAGAAATCTTCAACAAACAAATTAATTTTTAACAAAATTATTTAACAAAGTCTTCCAAACAAAATACTTAAATACTCAATCAAAGAAGAAGAATTTTTAAACCAAAAAGCTTCATTTTAATCAAAATATTTTAATTTCTGCTAGAACAGATTAATTTATAAATCAAAAAGTTAAAGTTTCAAAAAAATAGTCGAATTTCCTGTTAAAAAAATATTTCACCTGACTTTTGACAATAAAAATATGAATGTTTAAAGAGGAAATAAAGTTCTACGAAAACGATTGAATTCTCAATAAAAGAACGACGGGTTTTTATGGGCAAAAAAATTGTTTTCAAATTCTGAATTTTTATCCAAGAAAGATTCAAGTTGACTTTTGCAGATCAAAATATGAATTTTTTAACAAAAAAGTTTCTAGGAAAAAAATTGTATTTTAATTCAAAAAGTTGAATTTTTTTAACAGCAAAATATAAATTCTAAAAGAAAAGTAAATTTTTTACAAAGTAGTTCAATTTTCAACAAAATAGTTGAATTTTCAACCAGACAGTTGCATTCTCATTAAAAGAAAGAAGATATTTCTCTCAAGGTAGTGCACGTGCCAAAAGTCATGTATTTGAAAAAAATAGTTTTTCTATGATTTTAAGAATCAAAATATTATAACTGATGTTAGTTTAAATAAAAAAAACATTATTTTTTTATGAAAAATACTAAAATTTACAAAAAAAAACATTAATTTAAATCATGTTTTTGCAATTAAATTTTTTCTGACTTTCGCTTCTTACCAATTTTTGAAAAGTGATTGCATTTTCAACAATGACGGATTTTTTTCCTGAAAAGTATTCACTACAACTCTACTATTTCTACTTTTAAAAATACCTACATTATTTTAAAATATAATTATTTGTTAAAAAAACTGTTTAAAAATTGTTCTTACAGCTTAGAGCCATAGAAGAAGCCATAGAAGCCATATAGAAATTTACTTTCAGAATTGGAAACAGTAGAGTTGTAGATCATGTTTTCCCGGAAAAATAAGCCGTAATTTATTAAAATGCAATTATTTGTCAAAAATTGGTAAGGAGCGGGGGTTAGAAAAATTCAATTGAAAAAAATGCTTGAAATTAAAGTTTCTTATTTGGTAAATTTTAACATTTTTCATAAAAATAATGTTTTTATTTGGAATGAGATCAGTTGCAATATTTTGATTCTTAAATCATAGAAAAACTATTTTTTCTAATATGTGACTTTTGGCACAACTACCTTAAAAAAAATGATTTTTTAATTAAAAAAAAAACAATTTTTCAATAAATAGTTAAATTTGCATCCGGAAAAGATTTCAAATCTCTTTTCCACATAAAAATATTAAATTTAAATATAAAGTAAATTTTCTCCGAAATAGTTAAATTTTCAATAAAAGAGCAGAATTTTACAAAAAAAGTTGCTTTTTTTATCCGAGCAAGATGAAATTTCTTCTAAAACAGATGAGTTTAAAAAAAACTTAAAAGATAGTTAAATTTTCGTACAAAGAAGATTCCAGTTTATTTTCTAACACCAAAATAAGAACTATAAACAATAATTCAATTTTCTGCTAAATAGTTGAAATCCAAGAAAAATAAAAATTATATTAAAACAGGTGAATTCTTAAATCAAAAATACAAATTAAAGATAAAAGAGTCGAATTTGTATCCAGAAAGATTTCAATTGTCTTTCAACACAAAAATATAAATTTTAAACATAAAGTAAATTTTCTAGGAAATGGATGAATTTTTAACAAAACAGTTGCATTATTATCCAAGAAAAGATGCAATATTTTTACTAAAAAAATGAACTTTTAAATTAAAAAGAAAAATTTTTAGAATAGAGTTAAACCAAAAATGATTTCAATTGATGTATAATTATTTATTATTATGTATTTAAAATATTTTTAAATTTTTAACCAAATAATAAAATTCTATAATTAGGAAGATAATATTCAGGAGAAATTTCTTGCGAACTTGAAAATTATGTACATGAGGGAAGGATCCTCTCCCCCTATGGCAACAAATTCTAAAAATGATCTCGAAGCCTCTCCCTCCCCTTGTAGCTGTTACTTAATTTAAGTACGGTCCCTTTCCTCTTACCAATAGGGTTTCTAAACTTGTACATAGTTCCTTAACCTTCAAGTGCTAGAACGGGTCCCAGGGACCCGGACGTTTCTTTAGCAGAGTTTTGTTTCCAAAAAGTTGTCTTATTTTTTGAATAACATTCATCATGTGTATTTAATTTTCATATCGATTTTGACGTTCTTGCGAGATTGGCTGCAAATGAAAAAAATAGAGCTAATTCGATTTAAACTGCAGATATTTCAGTTTGGAGTTTGCTCGGGTCTGCTGGACCCGTTTAAGGTGAAACGGAAAATTTCAAGGTACTAGCACTTAAGGGTTAAAATTTATTTCGAATTTTCATACGTGTTGCTTTCAAATAAGAACTTTTTGGCTACCAAGAATTTTTCTTCGTGTTTGCCTTGTTTCGTATTAATTTTTGACCAACAACACAACTTTGTGAAACAATTTCCCATAATGAACATATCCTGACAATGGTATTTTACTAGTTGATGGTTCCTTCCTTCTTTTCTAACACTTTTATTAAAACAATATCCTATAGTTCCCTAGAACCTGTTTTTTAATTTTTCATTTATCTCCCAAGAAAGAATTTTCATTGAAAGAACTCTTTTTTTTATAAATTAAAATAACACTTTATCAGGTGCGGACCTTGTCCGAGAGGATACACTGGAGATGGAAGACAATGTACACGAATTCGTTCAGGTTGTGATTCAAATCCCTGTTTCCATAACGTCAAGTGCTACCCAAGGGACAGAGAACCATACTACTCATGTGACCCTTGTCCTTATCCAATGCATGGAAATGGAACACATTGTTCACTTGATCTCTGCGATCTCGAACAACCCTGTTCTCCTCTAACAGCTTGCTACAATATGAGCACCGGATACAGGTAAAACAAAAGAACATATCACTTTAGTGGTTTCTACTCAACAATTGTTTTTGACACTGCAAAAGAATACTTCTTTCGATCCCAAAAAAGATATCCCTGACATTTTTTAGTAATAATTATTATTACTATGCTATTACTTATTATACACTCGGGAAAAAATAATCCTTTAAATTTTAAGTGGCTATGCTATGACTCCTGGGTAGAGAAAAACGTCTGCAGAAATTTCAGGGGATTTTCTTAAATATTAGAAGAAAAATCAATACATTGTTAAAAATAGAGTTAGTGGAAAAAGTTCTCTCATTTTCAGTCGAAAGTATTTCGAAAACGAAGCGATTCTTTCTGATAAACAATGGACATTTCTCTAGAGCTTAGAAGACTGTCAAATAATTTTCAAGAAAAGAGATTCAAGCAACGGGTTGTCAAATTATATTGAAAAGTCTATCAGAATTTATTTGACCAGATGAGAGTCACTGAAAAAATGTCCATGCGCAGTGAACGTTTTCTGTAACACCGCGCATGTTGCGCGTTTTGGAGGCTACGCCTGTCTTGGCTGTTTATCCTGTGCTATTAATTGTGATTTTATTTACTATTTGTTCGGTCGAGATTTTATAAAATCTTTCTGATGATGAACATTATTTTTGAATTATCAGTCACAATAGAAACAGTTACCCAATCACATTAAATTAAACTTTATATCATATTGCATAATATGAGATTCAACAAGATCATTTTAAAAGTCACGGCTTTCGTTCCAATTAAAATTTTAGATCTCAATTAAGTAAAGACAACTTGTCAAATTGGGTCGGAATTAGAAGTGCTTTTCGAAATCTTGTAACCTAAAATATTGAATTTTAAGAAACTTATTTCACATTAAGTCCAAATTTAAATTCCACTTTTACGTCCAACATTCAAACTTGGTCGTTAGATTTTCTTAATTATTATCCGTTTTAATTCAATA
>NC_046661.1:96844936-96849050 GCF_010883055.1 Belonocnema kinseyi
TTCAACAAAATAAATTAATTTTCTATCAAATAATTGGTGTTTTAACTAATAAAATGTACAGGATAAAGTTTCAACAAAAAATGGAATAGTACAATTTCCAGACAAAAACTGTGCTAAAAAATTGAATTGAACAGGAAAAAAAACGAATTTTCAACAAAATTGTTAAATTTTCAACCAATCAAGTGAATTTTCGACCAAGAAAATTGATGATCTACAAAAAAAGACAAATCTTAAACAAAAACATGAATTTTGAAAGAAATCATTTAATTTTGAAGTAAAAAAGACGAATTATCTACAAAAAGTTGAATTTTTTAAGCGAAAAATATGAGTGTTCAATGAAAGAGTTAAACTTTCAACCAAATAGTTAAATTTTCAACCATAATTAAAAAACCTTGTTAAAAAAACGTATTTTTTTACAAAGTAGTTCAACTCTTAGTGAAATAATCGAGTTTCAAACCCAAGAAGATGTACAGTTGATATTTTAACCAAACAATTGCATTTTTGACCAAAAATGATACATTTTCAACCAAAAAGATTTACATTTCTACTAAACAAGGTCAATTTCCAACAAAAGACATGAAAGACATGAAAGACATGAAGATATAAATAAGACTATTATAACATAATTATAATATTATCATTATTTATATATGCATATATTTATATATATAATAGTATTAATATTTATGTAATTTATATTTTATACATGAAAAACATAACCTCAAAATATACGCATATCAAGAGGCGCGCGATCTATTCAAATCATGCGAAATGCCAGAATCGAAATCTGGAAATATTAAAATCTCAATCTCCTGAATTTATTTCAAAGCAGTTAGCAGATGGATATATAAATAGAATCGCCGAAGTGCTCCGACCGGCAATCGTGCACCTTCGAGTTTTCAAATTCAGAAGAGGAGAAATGGGTTGCGCGCGCAACTCACTCATTTACAGCATCTCCTACTATATTCATACGAACATAGGCCCTGTCAAAGTATTGGACCACATCTCGTTTCAGATCTGGGATCACTGGTGGAAACACCGTTGGGATAAGTGTGTGCGTTGGGGAGGACAGTATTTTAAACGAGACCCAGACGTGTAACTTCCAAATAAAGTACATTTTTTTATGACCTCAATCCGCGTATTTTTTGAACAGACCTCATATATTATCGAAGACAAGAAATCTAAATTCTAAGGGACAGTTCATGGAAATTCAAAGCACGATTGCTCTGATGACTACGTGAGCAGCCCAGTCCTCGCTTATGAACATTTGTTTTGTGTTCATCATGTCCAAAGGCAATGATATATCGCTCTCAAAGTTTGGAATATAGGAAATCAATCAATAAATTGCGTTTTTATATTTAGTTTGTGCAATTAAAATTATCCGAGTATAAAATAAATGTGTAAAATTATTTTAATTTTTTTACTTAATCGTCTAATTATTCTAAAAAGATCAATATAAACAATAAAATTTGCACATTTGTTGCAAATCAACAAATAAGTATCTGCACGCACGTAACCTGTCATTATTTTTGGACCATTTTTAGTCATTTCTGTCGGAGAAACAAAGCAACTTTTAACATCGTTAAAGTAGAGATCTCGTGCCCTATATTTCCTATATTCTAAAGTGTAAAAGCGATATTTAATTGTGTCTGCCCATGGTTGACCCCCAAAAATAATTTCATAACCCAGGTTTGATCACGTGATCTCTACTCTGTCGACGTTGAAATTTCTAAAAATGCTCCAAAAATAATGACAGGTCAAACAAGTCCAAAAGCAATGATATATCGCTCTCAAAGTTTCGAATATAGGAAATTAGACAACAAATTGTGTTTTTATATTTAGTTTGTGCAATTGAAATTATCCGAGTATAAAATAAATGTGTAAAATTATTTTTATTTTTTTTACTAAATCGTCTAATTATTGTAAAAAGATCAATATAAACAATAACATTTGTACAATTGTAGCAAATCAACACATATAAGTGTCTGCACACACGTAACCTGTCATTATTTTTGGAGCATTTTTAGCAATTTCTAGCGTAGAAAAAAAAGACACTTTCAACGCCGACAAAATAAAGATCACGTGACCAAGCTCGGTTATGATTTTTTTTTGCGTTCACCATGGCCAAACACACTGACTTTGCTTTTACACTTTGGAATATAGGAAATATAGGTCACGAGATCTCTACTTCATCCACGTTGAAAGTTTTTTTTCTCCTCCGCCGGAAATTGCTTAAAATACTCCAAAAATAAATAAACTTTCTTTCAAATTGTTAGCATATTCGTATATACAAACTTCTTTAATGTTTTTTATTTAACCCTTCACATTCTAAGCACGACATTTCAATCCGGGTAGACATAGTGAGCACCAAAAAAAATGAAAATAATTTTACACATTTCTTTTTTACTCAGATAATTTTTTTGTAAAATATTAATAAAACTAAATATACAAACGCAATTTATTGTCTTATTTCCTATATTCCAAACTTTGAGAGCAGTTTGGACATGGTGAACGTCAAGAAAAATTTAATAACCGAGGCCTGATTTGGTCACGTGATCACCGTAGAACATGGCTTTAAGCGCTTTAAAAAATCGCTCTCGGTGAGGATTCGAACCCCACTATACTATCTAAACTCGTGTATTCTGCCGCGCGCTCTAACACATTTCACTATCGAAGCACTTGGATCATGGTTGCAAAATCTCGGTCAAAAATTTTAAGACAGCGCAGTGACAAGTCGTACAGTGAGCATCAACCTACTTCGACCTGAAAGTTGTTGAACTCATTGTTTCTTCAAAGAAAACATGTTTTTGATGATTAATGAAAATTTCCAAGGCAACTCGAAAACTTTTGAGTGAATTAATAACAACAATTTTATTTAGATAGAATTTAGAATTGAATTCTACTTATTTCCAAATAGGCTTTTTTAATTAAACATTAAAAAGTTTATGAACTATCCAAGGGTAATAAACAGTAAAGAAAAGTCAAATGGAAAAATTTTTCATTATCGTTAATGAAAACAAACGATTTTTTTAAATGCAAAAATCGCCATAAACGCGCAGTTTTGAATTTATTTAATTCTTTTATAATATTTTCTTATTTAGTTTGCAATGCGAAATAACAGTTTCTTAACAATAATTTTAAATATGTAAAACAAATAATGGAATTTTCCTTATTTCGAAAAAGTCTCAGAACTTGTTGTCTTTGAATATTTAAAACGTTTAAAAACGGTCCAAAAGTAATAAGTAATAAAGAAAAATCGAGTACAAAAATACTGGAATAAATTCAGTAGCAATAAAATGATTTTCTACTTTACAAAAAACCTCCCTAAAACGGACAGTTTTTAATTTATCCCATTCTTTTCTTATACTTTTCTACTCAGGTCCGTTTTATATACTGAATAACTTTTCTAGAACAACAATCTAAAACATATGAAACAAATAATTAATTTTAACTTCTTTCACGAAAGACACAATACTTTTCTTTATTAAATATTCAAACCCTTTAAATCTATTCAAAACAGATAAAAAATAAAGAACAGTGGAGCTCAAAAACGGTTTAATAACCTTAGTGGCAAAAAACCATTTTCTGCTATGTGAAAACCTCCATAAAATGCAATTTTCGATTGATTTAATTCTTTCATGATACTTTTTAAGTCAGCTTCAAATTTAAAATAACAATTTCTAAACAATAACTGAAATATAAAGAAAAAATTCATCTTAAGTTAGAATATTACCTATTTTAAAAAGTGCTCGATGCTTTATTTTCTTCTGAATATAAAAATAATTCGAAATCAGAAGAAAAAGAAATTCTATAAACAAAAGTCGAGAATTTTTGTATTTTAATAATGTGTAATTGTCAATTTTTTATTCATTCTTTTATAACATATAATAAATTCTTAATAAACTTTTTAAAAATGTTTCTTTTGACTTCCTTTTCCTTAAATATATTGCTTTAAACAGGGATAACATTTTTCTGAATTAAAAAATGTAATAATAGTATTTTTCAACATTTTTAAGGCTTATAACCTTATTTGAAACTCCCATTTATTTATTTTGTATTATTTGCGTCGTAAACTACAAAATTGTTAAATAACATTAACGACATTTTTTTATTA
>NC_046661.1:96849150-96856536 GCF_010883055.1 Belonocnema kinseyi
ATAAAAAATGTAAGCCTTTTTTTTACGAAGATTCATAATTTTAAATGAAAATTCATCTCCTTCGTTAAAAATTTAAGGATTTGGTTGAAACTTCGTTTTTTTTTAGTTGAAAATGAAACTATTTTGTTACACCGTTCGATTTTTAACATTGTCAATTAGTAAATAAGACTTTTGAGTTTGGATTTATAAATAAAAATGTAAAAATTAATAATATAAAGCGACTTAAAATAAACTAATTCAATTTATAATTTAAAAAGCTTCCAATTAAAAAAGAATTGTAATTAATCCATTTTTATTGATCAAAATGATTCAGCCTTTAACATTAAAAAATCTATTTCTTTATCCTTCAATTCAAAGCATTGAAAGTAAGTTTATATTTTTTAACCAGAAGTCCTTGAACTATTCCGTTTAAAAATAAGTTTACACTGTTTTGTAAAAAAATCATCTTTTTGGCTTTGAAATTCAACAATTTAAAAAAAATCCTTATTGACTGAAAAGTCAACTCTTGTGTAAAATTAATATCTTTGTGGATGAGTTTAACAGTTTTTAATTAAAAATTAAAACTTTTTTTGTTGAAGATTTATCAATTTAGTCGAAAATGTAATTATTTTGTTGGAAATTCGTTATTCTCTTTTTTTTTTAGTTGAAAATTCAATTATTTTGATAGCAAGTTAATTTCTATTATCTCTAAATAACAATGCAAAAATATTAATCTGGAATAACTTACAATAAAAACAATGTAACGTTTATTTTAAAAAGCTTTTAGTTAAAAAATTAATTTAATCGTTCAATTTTTAATGTTACGAACTGAAATTTTTTTAAATTTTTATGATTTTGAACCTTAAAAATAATAGCGTAATTTGTATTTTTTAACCAGAAATCTCTAAAATGTTAAAGTCATAAAAATTTAAATATGGTAATTTCGTATTTTAAAATAATTTAATTAAAAAAATTGTAAAATTGAAAGGTGTTAAAAGTTTGTGTTTTATACGTATATTATAGAGCGTTTAAATGAAATATTTCTGAATTAAAAATTCGTCAAGCTTCAGTTTTAAAAGTTTAAAATTCAAAAGATTTTCACCTCAAAAAAATCATTTTCAGATTTAAAATTTTTAATTTTCTAATTTCATCCTGAATTTTGAATTGGAACAGGAAATTTTTCAAAGCAATTGTATGTATTTCTGAATTGTATCAGAGATTTGTTGAAAAAAAATATAATTCAGATCTGGGACAAGCCATTATAAACATCTATTAAAAACTATAAAAATTTGAACAGAATGGTTCCAAATAGAAAGCCTTGAATTGTTAAAATTGTAATTAGCTAAATTTTAAGTTTGAACGCTACTATTTTAATGTAGAATAATGTTCAAAATTAATTTAAAACTTGAAATTATTTGAAATAATTTGAAACACGATGTAGATTTTTGCAGATTAAAAAAAAAAGTTTTTGAGAATTGTAAAATATTTAAAAAGAATAACAAAAATTCTTGTGATTGCTTAAAAAATTGAAAATGATCTTTTAGTTTGAAAAATCAATTTTAAGTGAGTATTTGAAAAGATTTTAAAAATGTTTTATGTTATGTTATGATAGTCTTATTTAAATCTTGATCCGCATTTGAAAGAAATTAAAGAATTTGGCGATTTTGGAATTCATCTCGTTTGGATAAAAACTTAATTATTTGATTAAAAAATTAATTATTTTGTTGAAAATGTAACTGTTTTGTAAAAAAAGTCCTCTTTTATATCAAAAGTTCAACTACTTTTTTTAAATTTTTATTTTTTTTTTATTTGGAGGTTCATCTCTTTCGTTGAAAACTCCTATTTTTTGCTTAAAAAATTCAACTTTTTGTAGATAATTCGTCTTTTTTACTTTAAACTTAAATAATTTCTTTAAAACTCATGTATTTTGTTTAAGGTTTTTTATTTTTTGTAGATCATCAATTTTTTTGGCCGAAAATTCATCTGATTGGTTGAAAATTTAAGAACTTTGTTTAAAATTAATTTTTTCTGTTAAAAATTATTTATCTTTATCTGAAAATATAACTATTATATGATTGATTAAAAATTAATCATATATATTGGTATATATACGATTAATTTTTAATGAATCATATAATAGTTACATTTTCAGATAAAGATAAATAATTTTTAAAAGAAAAAATTAATTTTCAACAAAGTTGTTAAATTTTCAACCAATCAGATGAATTTTCGACCAAGAAAATTGATGATCTACAAAAAAAGACAAATCTTAAACAAAATACATGAAGTTTTAAAGAAATTATTTAATTTTAAAGTAAAAAAGACGAATTATCTACAAAAAGTTGAATTTTTTAAGCGAAAAATATGAGTTTTCAATGAAAGAGTTAAATTTTCAACCAAATAGTTAAATTTCCAACCATAATTAAAAAACCTTGTTATAAAAACGTATTTTTTTACAAAGCGGTTCAACTTTTAGTGAAATAATAAACTTTCAAACAAAAATCCCAACAAAAGACATGAACTTTCAACGAAATTGTTTAATTTTAAAAACAAAAAGAGTATTTCCACCCAAAAATTGTAATTTTAATTCTTAACAATATAGTTGCATTTACAACAGAACGACTTTACAACCAAAACATATTTATAGTTGATAATTCAACCGAAAAATGTAATTTTTAATCAAAAAGTATAAATTTTCCATAAAACAATTTAATTTCTGTAAAGAAGGACGACCTTTTAACAAAACGCCTGGATTTTTAATAAACTATTTTTCTAGATGTGGTCCTTGTCCTTCGGGATATACAGGACCTGAGCCGTACGGTTACACCGTCGAAGATGCTCGAAGGAACAGACAAAAGTGTGTGCCAATAACATCCAGCTGCAATGATGGAAGAAACGGAGGCTGCGTTGAGAACTCGCCCTGCTATGACTCCGAGGTGAATTGTCCGTGATTACTCTTCTAGGCCGGAACGAGTCGATCTCTCTACTCTGATCAAGCACAAATAATCTTGCACAAAAAAAACAAAGACACTTTCTTTCGAAAGTATCCTCTTGTAATATTGAGAATATACTAGTGCACGTTACAACAAAGCATGTTTGCATTTTCCTTCCTCCTTCTTCCTTCACATCATACCTTAAATGTATAATTGAAAGATGTTAGATTAAATTCAGAAAAGTGCATTTATAATGAGAGGACTCCTCCAATTAAGAATTCGGATCTTTGCTTGTTTCTTGAAAATAATCTTCAGGTTTTTCTATCCGCTTTTTATAGAATTTGAATTTGGGTAATTTAAATTTGGAATTTGGATAGTTTGAAGGAATTTCTTGATAAAACTTGACTTTTCATTTTTGAAATTATTTGATAAGAGAGGACGAAAAAGGAAGGAATTGTATTAAGAAGGCGTGTAAAGGATTCTTTTCTCAGGGAACAGTTAGATGCGGACCTTGCCGAGAAGGTTTCATCGGCAACCAAACTATAGGATGTCATCCAAGCGCTGGAATGTGTCCAGATATGATCACCAGGTGTGATGGACATGCTGAGTGTGAATGCATCGGGGTAGATCAGTACACCTGCAGGGTAATTTTATTTATTGTCTCTTAGATAAATGTTTATCAGGATATTTCTTTAAGAACGGCTCTTTAAATAATGACTTTCCAGTGTAACATTGGTTGGGCTGGAAATGGACACTTGTGTGGATTGGATTCAGACAACGATGGATATCCAGACTACAACTTGGCATGCCTTGAACAAAGGTGTAAAGCTGACAACTGTCTTTCGACTTCGAACAGTGGACAGGAGGATGTTGATGGCGATGGACAAGGAGACGCTTGTGACAGTGATGCAGACAATGACCAGATCGGAAACCTTGTAGACAATTGTAAACTGATCGCCAATCCGGGACAAGAAGATAAAGATGGTGATGGGATTGGAGATCTCTGCGACAATTGTCCTTCTGTATCAAATTACAATCAGATAGATACCGACTTTGATGGCAGGGGTGATGCCTGTGATGAGGACAGTGATAATGATGGTAATTTTTGACTGCACAGACAGAAGATATTTAAAAAGATCTTTATTTTTATTTGTAAAATGTTTGCAGGGATCTTTGACTACGAAGACAACTGTCCTAAGGTGATGAACAAAGATCAGGAAGACTATGACGGTGATGGCATTGGAGATGCTTGTGACAACTGTGTATATTACGCCAATACTCAACAAAATGACTCTGACAATGATGGAGTTGGTGACGTATGTGACAATAATAATGATAAAGATCAAGATGGTGTTCAAGATGATATCGACAACTGTCCTGATGTATCGAATTCCGATCAGAGAGATACAGATGGTGATGAAATAGGTGATCGGTGTGATGATGATATTGATGATGATATGATCCTTAATCAGGAAGACAACTGTGTTTTCGTCTACAATCCTGATCAGCGTCGTACTCAACGTAAGTAGAAAAACAAATTTTACCATATGATCTCAGCACTTTTAATTTCAAATAAAATGATTCGTAGACTCAATCTATGGAGACGCTTGCTGGAATGATTTCGACAACGACACGGTCTTGAACCACTTCGACAACTGTCCCAATAACAGTGAAATCTGGACGACAGATTTTCGTCAGTTTAAGAAAGTTGCCCTTGATCCTGAAGGAGAATCCCAAATTGATCCCAACTGGCAAATTCATCACAATGGTTCCGAAATTTTACAAACTTTGAACAGTGATCCCGGAGTGGCAGTAGGTAAATAAGAAGAGGGTTTTAAAATCAATGTTTTCAACGGAAAGAACCTTTAATCAACCTTGTTCTAACGAACTTATAAATTAAATGAATTTTCCCTTCCAGGCAAGGACAGATTCAATGGTGTCGATTTTGATGGGACTTTCTTCATAAATACACCAATAGATGATGACTATGTTGGTTTCGTCTTTTCCTATCAAAACTCTCATAAATTTTACACAGTCATGTGGAAGAAAGCTTCACAAACTTATTGGGAGCCAGTTCCATTCAGGGCAGTTGCAGAGCCAGGAATTCAGATCAAGCTTGTGAATTCGGAAACGGGCCCTGGAAAAATGTTGAGGAATAGTTTGTGGAAAACGAAATCGACACCAAATCAGGTGAAACTTTTGTGGAAGGATCCGAGAAATGTTGGATGGAAGGAACACACTGCCTACAGATGGCGTCTTCTTCACAGGCCAACGATTGGCTTGATAAGGATTTGGATTTATGAGGGAGATCGATTAGTTGCTGATTCTAGGAATATTTTTGACTCGACTCTTAAGGGTGGGAGTTTAGGAGTTTTATGTTTCTCTCAGGAAATGATTATCTGGTCTGGATTGCATTACAGGTGTAGAGGTAAGGAATAAAAATAATAAAACCTAATTATTTTCAGAGGGATTAATAAATTATACTCATCAGTAATTAAAATGCTAATATTATAGGTAAGGTCTCAATTAACCCAAATTTTATTTCTCCCAAAATTTATTTTCCCCAAAAATTCAAACATAGAAGTATGAGTTCAAGAGTTAGAAGTCCGCATAGAAGATATTAATAAAAATGTGACGTTCTAAATCATTATAAATGTTTTAGTTACTGTAGCTTTCTCTCTCGAAGGAATATTTTTTTTTTAAATGGATCTTGACAAACAATTTAAGGCTACGCAAGTTCAGGTTATGTTAGGGAATTCTTGATGCAAATCAGACCCATACATCGCCCCCACTTTTCTGTTTTCTTACGATCCGGAGGGGAATTATCGGTTAAACTAATCCACAGGTGGCGCCACAAAAAGTAGGTCTGTCTTTTTCATTGGATAGCATTAAGAAAAAGCAAAAATAATTAAAAACTTGATACTTGAAACTTTAAAATGTTTGAGGGAATAATTTGGTGAAAAGTCAATGATAAGACTAATAAATAAGGAAAATGGATTTTATATTATTTAATTTAGTGTATATATATATTTAAATTAAACCGAACATCATATATACATTTATATAGTGCAATAATTTATTTGTTGCTTAATCTTGAAAGCTTTTTCCGCACTGCATTCAACCCCTAGTAATTTTATTAAAAAAATTTTATTTAATGGAGATTCTGAAATAAATAGTTAATTATATTATTGCAAACTTAATTTCTAAAATGATCAGAATATAAACTATTAAACTTTATAAACAAACGTTCCGTACTCATGACGCACAGTAGCAGAAAATTAACTTTTTTCGTATAGCTTGGGGCTCCGAACTTTTGTCTTCTCTATTTTTTTTATTAATAATTTTTCTACTCAAAGCATGGAAAAACTGAAATTATTCACATAACAATTTTTTACGCTTTAATAACTGTTTAGGAAAACTTTAGATTGTCTTAAATTAATGTTTAGGGACTCATAAAATACAAATAATTTGTTTATCATTCCATTTATTTGTTGCAAACAAATTTGATAAACAAATTAACAGTCTTATTATCGGTAAAATTTTTTTGTTACTAAAAGTCTTTCACATTAATGTAGGAATAGCAGTTAATAACAAAAATAATTTAAAACTTCATAATAACTATTGTTATAAACAATTCTTGTGTCAAAATATTAGAATTTTAGATTTTTAAAATTATTATTTCTTTCAAGCGTTAGAAAGACTTCAGGTATTCCTTAAAACAATAAATATTTAATAATATTTGATAAAATATAACAATTGAAATTTTTGTAAACACATTAGATAAACAAACTCAAAATTTTGGTCCTTTCGCATAGAATTTTTTTTTACACTGTAAATGTTTTAAGCTGTTGAACGAATAACTACTAGTCACACAAATATTTGAAAATTTAACATTAACCACTGTTATAAATAATTCTTGTGACAAAATATTCAAATGTAAGGTTTTCTCAAAAATTTTTATTTTCTTTAATCGCTACAATGGTTACGGATATTCCTGAAAAATGTGATTAGCAGTTATTTGTCCAATAGCTTAAAACATTTCCAGTGCAACAAAAAATTTCTATGCGAGAGGGCCAACATTTTAAATTTGTTTATCTTATTTGTTTACAAAAATTTTAATTGTTATATTTGATCAAATATTATTAAATATTTATTATTTTAAGGAATACCTGAAGTCTTTCTGGCCATTGAAGGAAATTATAATTTGAAAAATCTCAAATTCTAATATTTTGCATTTCCTCCAACTGTGCGTCATGTGTGCAGTACGTTTGTTTATAGATTTTAATAGCTTATGGTCTGTTTATTTTATAAATGAGGTTTGCAATAATATAATTAACTATTTAATTCAAAATCTCCTTTAAATTAAAATTTTTAAATAAAATTATTAGGGGCTGCATGCAGCGAGAAAAAAGCTTTCAAGATTCAGCAAAAAATAAATGATTGAACTGTATATATGTATATATGATGCTTGATT
>NC_046661.1:96856636-96866521 GCF_010883055.1 Belonocnema kinseyi
AATATTAAATCCATTTTCTCATTTATTAGTCTTTTCATTGACTTTTTACCAAATTATTCCCTCAAGCATTTTAATTTCAATTAATATTACTTTAAAAAAATATTTTCTTCAAAACTTGAAATTGTTAATATTTTAAAGGTACAAAGCTTCTTTGATGTGCAACTTAAGATGTAGTCTTACATATTTTGATTAATATTATATTTATATTGGACATAAGTAATGTATTTTTCATTAATTCTTCTGATCATGTATACGTTTAAATATTTTTGGCATTGAGGTCTTCAATATTATTAATTTTTTCATTAGCTACAATAATAATTTCAACAATTAATAATTTTGTTTAACTAGAACAAATAATAAAATCAATAATATCAGCAAAATAAATCATAGAAATATGAAGTTCGAACTGCTTTCAAAATGTATCTCAAAATTAGATTTTATTCATAGTAAACTACATATTTATATGACTTTTTCTTTTTTCAAATAATTATTAATAGTTACTCTTATTTTTTCATACATTTTTTTTTGTTTATTTGCAAACAGTATCAAATTTTTAATTATTTTTATAATTTCTAATTTAAAGCTTATAGAATAAAACAATTTTATTTTAAATATCAGAATATCGAATTTCAACGATTTAAGATAATAAGAAAATTTCGAAAATAGGAGAAGTACAAAATTAAAAAAAGAAAATATTTTACAAATACAATTTTTAAAATTCAAAGGAATTAAAACTGTATTATTTGTAATTAAGAGCGTTCTAATTTGAAAACTTCAGATTACAATTTTTTTAATGAAGAATTTTTGTAGAAAGAAGTTGAACTTTTATCATTTCTATTTCAAAGCGTTTGAAATTGCATAATCTTAATCTTATTTTTAATTAAAGAATTTCGAGTCTGAATAATTTAAGATTAAAATTTCAATAATAGAATAAGTTAAAAACTTTAAAAATTAAATATTTTCAGATTAGTATTTTGAAGAAAATTTCTCTTACGACTATTTTTGTTAATATTAGAAACAAATTCAATAATAAATGCATGATTCAGGCATTTGTCGTCAGAAAAATTCGTTTTTTCGATGTAATATTTTTAAAATTAGGAACCTCATGATAGTTTCAGAAAATTCATAATTTTTTAAATAAATTTTATGATTTTATCAAACAAATTTAATAAACAAATGCATTATCCGAGCAGTTAACGACGGAAAAATTCGTTTTTTTCAAAGCTATACCTTTTATTTGGGAACTACATTATAATTTTAGCAACATCCTTTACTATTTGACAAATTTTTTATATTTTTAAACAAATTTAATCAACAAATTCATTATTCGGGTATCTGATGACGAAAAATTCGTTTTTTTCGATCGAAGTCCATTTAATTACGAACTTCATGTTAATTTCAGCAACATTCATAATTAGTTTATAAAAATTTTATGATTTTTCAAACAAATTTTATAAACAAGGGCATTATTTGGCCATTTGTCGATGGAAAAACTCGTTTATTTCCAATGCCAGTCCTTTCAATTGGGAATTTTACGATTATTTCAGTAAAATCCATAATTACTTGATTACTTTTCTGTTTTTGTTAAACATCTGAAAGTACTGAATGAAAAAAATTGTTTTCTGAAATTAGAAGGACTGACTGAAAAAGAATGAGTTTTTACGTCGACAAATGCCGACATGATGCATTTTTTAATTAAACTTGTTTAACAAAAAAAATATAATTTATCATTAAATTATTAATTTTTCGGAAAATTTCATGAGGCTCCAAATTTAAAAAAATTAAATTCGAAACAAAATGAATTTTTCTGACGACAAATGCCAGAATAATGCATGTATTTATAATATTAACAAGAATAGTCTTAAGAGAAATTGTTATCATTGAAATATTGCTTCCATTAAAATTTCTTGCAACATAAATTTTAAAAAAACGTTAAATTATTGAAAACTATAGAAAACACATTTTCAACAAATAATTTGTTTATACATTTTTTTTTGTTCATTGTATCATGATGGATCTATATGTAATGTAAATCTATGAAACGTTGGCGATCACAACAATTTTCCTATTATTGACTAGCATCAGGAACGTCTAAGAGAAAAACGAGCTATTTTTTTCGTCATATTTTTTTATTTATAAAAAAATGGAAAAACTTAATTAAAAATCAAGCTCGACAACTTTCTTTGAAATTTTATCAGCTTTAGAAAAACATCAAAATCGGTCTACAGGTTCAGCCGGAATCGTATTTTGAAGCTAAATATATCCTTTTTCTCGAAGAAAAAATATATTTCTTAAAAATTTCAAAACAGTATTCATACGTGAAGGAAATAAAAAAAGTGACTGAGCTATATTAAAAAAAAGCCACAATATTTTGAATTAGGGCTCGTTTTCTATTACTAAAAGAATTATATACAATAATTTTTTTTTTTAATCGTGAGACAAAGGTCTGCAAATTTGACAATTCTGAACAAAGTAATATCTTCAAAGAAAAAAGTACGGCTTTTCTTAATAAAATTTTATTTAAGACAATCTCAAGTCAACAAAAATGGTGACTTAGAAAGAACTCTCGTTCTTCAATGAAAAGTAAGGTTAAGGTCTCTTTATAAGACTATCTAATTCGACTATGAATACATCTGTTGGTTTTAAATTTTAATCCTGTCTTAAGCAATGTTTATCAATATCTATCTCAACGGACGTCTTAGCGAAGATCGAATTTTTAAGTTTTTCTTAAGATAGCGGTCTGTGTATCTAAACTCTGCCTTAAGCTTATGCTTAAGGAGGACTTACACTTGAGCTCGGACTATGAATACGACCCTAAGTTTCCTAGAAGATCTTTTTTTATTAAGAAATAACTCAATCCGACCAGATTTTCCTAACATAACCTTAACGCTATTTGTCTAGATTCATTTGAAGTAATATATTTCCCTTGAGAGAAAAAAACTTTAGAAACTAAAACATTAAAAAGTTTAAATTTTTTATTAATATTCAAGATTATTTAATTCAAGAAACATATATGCTGCGCCATCTTTCGGAAATTTGTTTATTAAATTTCTTTATTACCAACTTTTCTGACTTTATGCTACGCTGGCTTCCAACTTAAGAATTCGTAATCCTATTTACGAATTTTTGAGGAAAATAAATGTTGTAAGAAATAAAATTTGGGTTTACTGAGACCTTATCATATTATAAATATTCTTTTCACAGAAAGTGTACCCGAGGATGTTTATCGCGAATTGCCACCCAGCACACAAAAGTTGGTCCACAAGCACCTTCCCACCGAACCAACTGGATGGATTCTGAATTGAGATATGCAATATATCAAACATCTTCAGAAAGGGATTGTCAAGATAGAAAAATAAAAAATTGTCAAGGAGGCAATGGATGAATTTAGAGACATTTATTCTCGATTGGAAAAATATACTTTGTTAGTTAAGATTGTGAAGAAAGAAAAAAAAGTGAGGTATTTTACTAAAATGGATTTGAAAGAACTATAATAAAGTGAAAATTGACTGAACTGCTCATTTGAGATTTTTCTAATGGCTGATTAATATGTATTTTTTTATCATATATAGATAATTTCATATATTAATAAAGTGAATATTGACTGAATTTCTCCTTGAAATTTTTATAAATAATTATAAACTAATACGTAATGGGTTGAGAATTGCAAACTCACGAAAAGTAATTCAATAAACTTATACACTCGAACTCCAAAGATATGAGAGGCTCGGAAATCGGGAACTCCAAAGATACGCGCGTGAAAGAGGCTCCCAATTCTGCGACATTTAGATTTCGGGGGTAATGCGTGAGAACACATACAGGACTATTGCGGGCACGCGCACGTCGAATTTTTGCCAGCGCGATCTTCCGCGCGTCAGACTTTCAAATCAGACGGGGTTAGAAAGTTTAAAGTTCTGCTGGATCCTTTGGAGCCGGGATGATCGTATCTGCAGAGCGCTCGTATGGTTGGAGCTCGTATCTTTGGAGTCGAGTTCACTTTCACTTTCACTTACACTCCTGGACACGTTCGTCTGTTATTACAGCCTACATTTTATAACTTTTGTCTAGTGGCGACACCGTCCTGCAGGCTATAAATTCTACTGGAATGCCGTCCTCCCCCAAAGCTTTTCTCTTTTTCATTTTTTTAGACTATTTACAAAGTGTTTTTCGGTCCCTGATATTATCCTATTTCAGATTTCAACCACCTGCTACAATGAGATGCTCCACACTTTCTCTTGGAATGGAAGCTTCTAATGTGTCCCCTTACAGTTTTGCATTTTTCTTGTGTCTTCTATCCTATTTCTTTAAACCCCTTCCCCCATAAACTTACTTAGTGGCGGAAGGGGGACCTACAGTTTAAGGTGGGTTTCGGACTACAAAGAGCAACAGCTTTAAGTATTCAAAGAACTCTTTTCTCTATAGACAGTCGTTTAGACCTTTCTAGAGGTAGTCGTTTCTCATAATTTTTATCATTTCTTCACTCGCTACGAATGATTTACTTTCACTGTTAAACCATACTTTCATCCGCTTACATTTACTCCTTCACTCCATATTGTTCTTAATCCTAACAAGTGCCTTCCTTCAGCCATACTATTTTCTTTTCCTCTCCGCTGGTTTTACATACCATAAATAGTTGTAATCCAATTTACTTTTACACCTTTTCCAAGAACTTGTTTCTTGCCAAGTCTCTTGAAAAATGACAAAGTCGTATTTGCTTCAAAAATCCAACCAAGTGGGCACAAAATTTGGCGACGTCTTTACGACTCGGTACGACAACTTTACGACAACTTTACGACAACTTTACGACAACTTTACGACAACTTTACGACAACCTTACGACAACCTTACGACACCTTTACGACACATTTACGACATCTTTACGACATCCTATGCCCATGTCGTTAAGGTGTTTTTACGATATCGTAAGTAAGTCGTATGATTTGACGATGTCTTTACGATACCGCAAACACACCGAAACGACATGGACATAGGGTGTCGTAAAGATGTCGTAACGATGCCGTAAAGACGTCGCCAGATTTTGTGCACACTGGGAATGTTTTCCATATATTGCTGGAGCATAATATGTTTGATGATACTGCTTTAATGCTTATTGCCTCTACGAAATCGATGGATATCTATTTTTTGCTCCTCCTCGTTCCAAATATATTTATTATCTCCCCCGGTAACAAGCGTTGAATTACGAAAAATTAAAAATTTCTATTTCTATGAATACGCGATTTTTCCTTAGTCTAAAAATCCCCCAATGGGAACAGAAAAAGTGCAAATCCCATTCCTCTCAATCGACTTAGTAAAATTTAACGAAAGCATTTATTTAACCTATTTTTCAGTATTAAATCTTTTTATAACTTATAAATTCGAAAAATATTTTAATTTATATTTATATATTTTTTAATAATTTATTTAAACGTCTTAAAAAATGCAACAAAGAGATCTATGCAAATGTGTTAATTTAAATAATTTTAACTCTAGAGAGACAGAGTTGAATTGGCGAGAATTAAAATTTGAGAATTTACATCCCACATGAAAAAATTAAAACAACTTATTATACATATTTTGTGAACTTATTAGAAGGAATTAAATAAAAGCAAAATATAACCACTACTAAGGAATAAAAAATATCTCTGTGAGGTGCGCTACCGGTATAATTAGAAGGAATTAAATATATTGAAAACACGTTTTCTTTTGGAGAATAGGAAACTGTGTGGCGGTCGATATGGAAATAGAAGTGAATAAGTTTAGGAGGTATCTTATTCTTATAGTGGCATTTTAGATAGATGGAAAAATCGTGCATTCAAAATAATAGAATAAGCTTCACTTTTGCGCTGAAATCTGAAAATTTTAATTTTTCTTTATTCTACGCGTATTACCGGGCCCTATGGTCCATTTCATGTAGCCGCTGTTTGCTCTTTCTACCTTACTTTCTATCAATTCTAATATCTGGGTTTCTCGTCGTGTCAAATTATCTTCAATTTTAATACTTGTTCCTCTTAGTCTGTGCTAGAAGGCTTTTTTCTCTTCTAAGGATGATATCTTAATCAGTTTTTTTTAATGCTCTGATCTGCTTGATTATAATTAACGCTCAGATCGAACCTCATACCATATCATGTTTCCTTCTCTTCGTATTTCATTTGCTCCGTTTCCTCTAATAAAAACCCAATATTCCCTATTATGTTTTTCTGGTATTTCGTACCCTCTCATATACTTCGCTGTTATTGCCGTTTTCCCTTTCTTCGTTGTGAATATTTAGAGTATTTATTTCGTTGCTTGAATACATGGTCTCTGGTATTTGCTTTTTAAGCTGTCCTAGTCGGTTTACCGATTCCATTGTCTTATCTTTGAGTATTATAGTCTCCTGTCCACGCTTCTTTTCTTTCTCCCTTGATTTCACTAGAGTTGGCAATGCAGCTGCGCTCTATTTTCAACCAATACCAGATCTTAGTTTTTCAAGATTTGATCACTATGTCCCGCTGTTTTATACCAATCTAGTTTTTTCACCATTTGTTCCCGCTTATAATTGCGAATAAGATCTGATAGAACCCGAATAAGTAAGTCCGGGTTCTATCGTGTTACTTAGTATCTATTTGGGAATTATTCAAAACTATCTGGGTTTTATAGGGAAAATGTCTATCCTGGACCAATCTAGGAGTATTTGCATTGAAAAGAAACCATGTCTGACAAATGATGTTCGATCGGAACTCTGGGGTATCCTATCCGGGACGTGGAATCAGAAATTGATTTTTCTGAAAATTTTAAAAAGTGCGTTCATCTTGGCGTATTCGGGATCTGACCGGTAGTATTGGCACCAAAAAATTGGGCAAGTCCCACAATGTCCACTTAAGCGAGTCTATACGGGACCTATCTAAGACATGGAACTAGGATTGAATTTCATGTGAAGTCAAAAAGGACGTTTTTCCGGGTTTTTCTAGAACCGTTCTAGAAAAACATTTGATAAGGTTGATAGAAATCAAATTTGGGGAATCCTAAAAGAGTATGGAGTCATTTGATGGCTCCTACAAGCCATAGAAGCAATATATACTGGTAGCAAATCAAGTGTAAGGGTAAATGGAAAACTGAGTTACCGGTTCGACATTATGTAAGGTGCTAGAGAAGGTTAAGTAATGTTCTCATGGCTATTTATAATATTCATGGACTCGACGAAATGTTGACAAAAAAGTGTGTAAAACAAAAATTATAGTATTTGAAGAACAGAGTGAAAAAACAATATGCAACATTGTCTTAAGTTATGAGAGTTAAGTTAATATAGCAAGTTGATAAGTACGTATATTTAAGTAGATTATTCAATATTCACGAAAAGATAGGTCAGGAGTTAGAGGGGCGCATATACGAGGGTAAGCAGGTTATCGATAAAGCAGGATCGATTCTCAGAAGTAAAAATATATCGAATAAGGCTAAAATGGCAATACATCATTCTAAAATTGTACCAACTGTGCTATACGGCAGCGAGACATGGACTTATCAAGAAAAAGATAAGAGTAAAATTAACGCAATTGACATGAAATTCCTGCTTATAATATGCGGAAAAACTCTGGTGGATAAAGTAAGTAACGAGATAATTCTCAACGAATGTTGCGCAGAAGAAGCACTAGTGGATACTTCTGAAAGAAATCGGTGAAGATGGTACGGGCATATTGAGAGAATAAAAGTAAACAACAGAGCGTCCCAAAACAGACTACGAAAACATGTTAAAATGTGTGAATGAGACCCTAATTAGAAAAGACATTTTCTTGCTTTTCTTAAACACTTGTGATTTTAGAATCCCATTAATTACTGATCCGTACTCGTTTCCAGCCAGGAAGAATATTACTTTTTCCTCACTGTTAACACCTGCTAAGTCCACATTTACGTTTTTTATTCTGCCTCTTTTTGTATTCATCTTCTTTTTATCTAAATTCGAATATTATAACGCTTCCCTCCATGATGACTATGCTATGCTGATCTGCTATATCTTTGATTTTTGGCTCACCTTTTTTCTGTCGATTTCTTAGTTTTTATCTTTGAAAAATAGATAACACTCGCTGACAGAAAAAAACAGTGGTTAATGGTTTGTTTAGATCAAAGCAATAACAGTGTCTTGTGTCCAAGAGAACACTAGTGCTTGACAAGCACACAAACCTTGCTTGCCACCCTGCACATGCGCATTTATAGTCGTATCACGTATTATCCCTACTTGCAACTGCCAGTTCGACGCATATTTTGTTTTCTGCAGCTAATTTTATATGAGGGCGTACATACTGTATGTAACTATACTTGTATTTAAATGAAAAAATACATAGATATAGATAAATTCACACTAAATATCCCAGTGGGCACAAAATTTGGCGACGTCTTTACGACATCGTTATAGTTATCTTTTTTCAGTTGAAAATTTTATTGATTTAGGTGAAAATTCAACTATTTGTTGAGAATCTGTATTTTTTCATTGATAGAAAAATACTCTTAGTAGTTGAAACTTCATATTTTTGGTTAAAAATTAATTCCTATGGTTAAAAATTTAAGTATTTTGTTGAAAATTACTTTCTTTTTTGGTTGAAAATTTATTTTACTAACTAAAAATTTAAGTATTTTATTTTTGGTAGCAATTTTATCTTTTTAGTTGAAAATTCATATATTTGATTAAAAAATTAACTTTTGTGAAAATTTTACCTTTTGTGACAGAAATGTAATCTTTTTAATTAAGAAACGTTCTGCTTTGTATAAAATTTAATTATTCTATTTTTTGTTAAGAATTTACTTTTTTGGTTGAAAAAAAGTTAAAAATTCGTTTTTTCAAACCGAAGATTCAACTTTTGGGTTGAAAATTCCACTATTTGGTCAAAAATTAATATTATTAGTTGAATATTCTATTTTTTCTATTTTTAGAATAGAATAGAATATTTCTATTTTTAGAAATAAAATAGAATAGAATAGAATATTTTTTTCTTGTAAATTAATCTTCTTTAGTTCAACACTTTTATATTTTATTGAAACTGTATCTTTTTTTCGTATAACAATGATCTTTTGAGTTTAAAATTGAATTATTTTATTTAAAATTCTTTTTTTTTTCTTTATTTTTTTAACTAAAAATTTTCATATTCTATTTTTGGTTAAAAAATAATTTTTTGGATTGAAAAAATAACCATTTTATTGAAAATTCGATTTTTTGGTTGAATATTTATTTATCTAAAATTTGATCTATTTTAATTTTGATTAAAAATGTACTTTTTTTAGATGAAAATTGATGTATGCTGTTGAAAATAAGTATTTTTTGGTATAAAATTAATCTTTTGTGTTAAAAATTTAACTAAATATTTCGTTCAAAATTCATATTTTTAGTTGAAGATTTATCATTTTAGTTAAACATTTATTTCTTAGGTTCAAAATATATCTTTTTGATTTGAAAACTCAACTAAAAAGTGTTTTGCAAATATATTTCCTATTACTTTGACTCACTTCGCCATTTAAATTAAGCGCCCTTTTTCAATCTTAGTCGTACATTTTCCCGCGAAATTCGAATAATGTCATTATTATTAAGGGCATGTGCTACTTCGCGGTGTGCTTTTAAAAAACTGAGTTCAGAGATGCTATAAAATAGTATAACGGACATCCCCGAACTCTTTTTTTCAGGCATAATCACAAAAAATTGTATTCTGCTCAATAAAATTTTCACGCATGTGTACTATCTTTAGGTTATGTTCAGTTTTTAACTCACTGCCATTCCGATGATGTAGGAATCTCTCGTACCAATGCTGATCGTAGCCACTATGAAATTATTCATGAAATAAACTTTTTTAATTGTCTACAAACAATGTTAGCTCCGGGACATTAGTTACTATGTTTTTTGCTTCTCCCAAGTTTTCTGCCAAA
>NC_046661.1:96866621-96871866 GCF_010883055.1 Belonocnema kinseyi
GAAATTATTCATGAAATAAACTTTTTTAATTGTCTACAAACAATGTTAGCTCCGGGACATTAGTTACTATGTTTTTTGCTTCTCCCAAGTTTTCTGCCAAAAATATTGTTTAGTTTGGAAGTAAAGCTAAGGAGAATTGTAACACACATAACCTTGAAATACACACACATTGACCCAATTTAGCAACATTAAATTTTTTAATTATTCCACAAACAATGATTCAAAATGCTAATGCTGTTTAATGCTATTCAATACGTTGTTTTTTTCTGGGTTGTGTCGATCGCTTCGCAGGAAAATATTCAGAAAAATCTTCTTTTTCATAGAACACACGTCTCCGTTGCTCTGCAGGTAGCAGGCGAAAAGCTTGTTTCTCCGGACTCCATACTACATATTTGTAATGGTAACGTATCAGTATATCACCAGGAAGAAGTTCTCGAATATTGAATGCTATTGCGTCATTACCCTCGAATTCTGAATTGACATAAGTTCATATTGAATTAGGAATTAAGTGAGTCACGGAATAATATTAAAAATTAGAATTTTTTCTTGAAAAAAAGATCTTTCTCTTTCGATCCACTTTGAATGGAACCACAGAAATTCTGATTTCTGGTCAGGTGCTTTTCCATTAAGCTATTAGGGAGATCAGAATAAGAACCTTAATTCAAGAAAATAACGCTAATTTTTGGCTAGGTATTAATGGTACAAGTAATTATTTCAAGAGGATCTGTTAGATCATCATCGAGTGGTATTTTACCGACAGTGGATAACCCTCCAAACCACGGAATCAGAAAATCCACAATATCGATCAAGTTAAGAATCTTCAATAACAGATTCATTCAAAATAATTACTTGTACCATTAAAACCCAGCTAAAAATTAGCGTTATTTTCATGAATTAAGATTCATATTCTGATCTCTCCGGTAGCCTAATAGAAAAGCACCTGAACGGAAATCAGAAGTTCTGTGGTTCGACTTCCAGTGGAACTAAAGAGAAAGATCTTTTTTTTTCAAGAAAAAATGTCTAAGTTGAAAGTTTATTTTTTATCTATCCTGATTAGGACGATAAGCATTTTCTGTTATTGAAGATTCTCAACTTGATCAATATTGTGGATTTTCTGCCTCCATGGTTTGGAGGGTCATCCACTGTCGGTAAAGTACCATTCGCGGATGATGTAACAGATTCATTTGAAATAATATTTTAGCATTTCTTTAATAAAATATTAGAAAAATCTGACTTGTTTAATTACCGTATTTTCCAGATGGAGTTAGTTTAATAAGCCCCCTTACAAAAGAACCAACATATTGTGCAATATAATTTCTACCACGACAGATCTTATCATCATCTTGCATCGTGATTAGCTGTGGTTGAAGTCGTCTATCTGATCAAGTAAAAAATAAATAGATACTTACTATATTAACGATTTAAACATTTATTATGTTATAACTGATAAATTACACTATATCACGAATCCACTATAAATTATGCAATAAATTAAAATTTTAAATTTATTTCTGACTATCGAATTTTGAGTCTGACCTTCTCCGAGCGGTTTCGCGAAATATCGCGCACGCAGAATTGAATATTGCCGTACGTTCCCAGCGGGCACAAAATTTGGCGACGTCTTTACGACATGATTACGACAACTTTACGACATCGCGTGTCCATGTCGTTTCGGTGTCTTTGCGATATCGTAAAGACATCGTCAGATCATACAACTTATTTACGATATCGTAAAGACACCTTTACGACATGGACATAGGATGTCGTAAAGATGTCGTAACGATGTCATAAATACATCGCCAAACTTTGTGCCCACTGGGTTGCCGGAGTTTTTTAAAAATTGTTTGTGTTTTTTCGAAAGGCAGATTTTGTGATGCTGATTTTGTGGTGAGAGTGAAGTGCCAGCAGTTCAATCGTAATTTTCTGCTTTTGACTGAGGTTAGTGTAACAATGCAGTATTTTTAGTTTCGAATTATTGTTTTTAGTTATCATTTATTATTTCTTATGAGTATGAACATTAACAAATAAGTAATATTCCTGTGAAGCATGACATTCGTTTCAATTTATGTTATCAAATTCCACTGCTGATGTGAAATGCGATGGCAGTTGTTATTGAGTTTTTGAAATTAGAAGCAATCTCTGGCTAAAGCAATCTGCTCGCAGAAATAAAAAACTTAATTGATATTATTAAAAATGTGTGGGATTGCACTCTTCTTTCTTACTTTAATGTGAATAAGTATTATTTTTACAAAAATCTATAAGCCATTATATTTTTTTATGACAAATTACGAAAAAAGTACGGCTAGAAAAACTTTACGAAAATTAAAGGTCTAAACAAATATATTTTGTAAAAAATTTGTCCTTTTTTTTAAAGGCTATAATTTCTCTTAAAGACTTTTTTTCGTATTTTGCGTCGTTGGTTCAAAATTTGAATGTTGTGGTGTCAAATTTCGGACGATTCCAAAACTTTCTCAATCATTAATTAATAATAATTTGATAAATTATTACAATATCGTATCTCTTTTTTAGGTGAACAACTTTCCTCTATCAATTTTTGTCGTACCTTTTGTCGTTTTTCCACAAATTTTACATTGTTATTTTTAATGTCATTTGTACGAGTAAAACCAAATCTAGGCATCCTATCAAAAAGTGATTCATAATAAATTTATCATATTCATTTTATCAAAGAAAGGCATCCGGATAAATTGTTTGACTTTGTGAGTACGGCAAGTAGCCCTACATAAAATTCTTAAATTAAAAAAAAAAAACAATGATCCAAGAATTTTGAAAATTCTCTAACTTATTGAATTTGTATCCAAAAATGGCTGGTTAACGATCTCGTGTTTTGTTTCAGGACTTAAATTCGTGTTTACCGATGGAAGACTTGGTAGAGTCATGAAATTTTGAAAATATTTGTGGAAAAACTCTGGAATTTTGTAAAAAATGATAGGGTTTTTTATTGAAATATTAATTTCAAAGACTATTAATCAAAGTCTTAATAATTATTATTTTAGTATGCCATGGCGATGAATAGTGGAAATTAAAAATATGTATTAGAAATTAGTGTCTGATTTGGTAAAATGTGTGAAATTACTGAAATCTTTGGGAAATCATTGAAAACTTTGTGAAATCTTTTAAAACTATCCGAAATCTTTGAAAAGTCCTTCAAATCTTTGTGAAATATTTTAAAAATATGTTTAACAATATTTTGGAAATTATTTTTAAATTTTAGGGGAATCATTTAAACCTTTTTGAAATCTTTTAAATCCATCCAAAATCTTTGCGAAATCTTTCGAAAATCATTTAAATCTTTTTGAAATGTTTGAGAAATCATTAAACTATTTGCTCAACCTTTGAAATATATCTTCAATCTTTGTGAAATGATAGAAATCTTTCTGTAATCTTTGGAAGTAATCGGTAATATTTGAAAAATATTTGAAATTTTTGTAAAATATTTGGGAAATTATTGCAATCCTTATCAAATCTTTGAAAGGTCTTTTTAATCTATCCGAAATCTTGGCGAAACTTGCGAAGTGTTTTGATAATCATTGAAATCTTTATGGAATCCTTGACATCTTTGTGAAATCTTTCGGAATATGAATTTTGTCCATCTATTAATTATTTACTATTTATGGTTTATTTATTATGTATGTTAAATTTTTACAAAGCATAATATCTGCCGCTTCTGCGAGAGATAATAATTTTGGCCCGATTTGGGACTCCTTGGAGATTTAACTGTATACTTAAAGAATTTCGGCATTTTCGGTTAATATTATTACATTTTAGTTTTTAATTTACCTGGCGTATGTGGGGGCCTTGGTCGGTATGGATTCATTGAGTCTGTAAGAAGAAATATAGGGATTTTTTGTTATCGACATTCTTCAATAAACACCAAAGGTAATGGTTGAAATAAAGATGCCCTCAGTTATGGTTTTGTTTTCAGTAAGATCAAAAATATAGGAGTTTTAATTTACCGAAAATTGGAAATGTTTGTCATATTTCAATAGAATATCAATTACATTTTTCTAATAAGTGTTTAGTTTAAAGTTATTTAAAATTCACGGGACATTTCCTGTGCTCAATACAAGAGGATTAGCGTAGTCTAAATTAGAAAATATTAGCTGAAAATTGTTCCTTTAATTTTCCCCAGTTGTCACAAGATTTAGTAACGTCTTTACGACATCATTACGACATAGTTACGACAACTTTACGATAGCCTATGCCCTTGTCGTTAATGTGTCTTTACGCTATCGTAAAAACGTCGTATGATCTGACGATGTCTTTATGATATCGTAAAGACACCGAAACGAGACGGACATAGGATGTCGTAAAACTGCCGTAAAGATGACGTAAAGATGACGTAAAGATGTCGTAAAGACGTGGCTAAATTTTCTGCCTACTGGGTCCTCAAGAAATAGCTAAATATTAATTTACAAAATGTTGATAAGTTTTTCTTTTTTCCATTTCTTCTAAAACTAAGCTTCTCCAATTTAAAACCTCATTTTAATTTCAAAAGCCCGGGGGTGCGGTTTAATGTCAATAAAAGATAAATCGCTAAACCGATCAGACGCTCTAATCTGGAATGGCTTGTAACTTTCTAGATTTTTGACCGTTTGAAAATTTGTTCGAAAACCACTTAGAATTTATTTGTTAATGATTTTGAGATGTTATGTTATTGGAGTCGCATAAAGCGTATACATATTTATGGCTATATAATAATCCTGACTGTTCACGAATAACTTAGGTGGAACGAAAAGAACCCCTCTCCCTCTTCTAGCTCGATAAATTAAGGTGATAAAACTTTCGACATCATTCTACAAACCAGATTCTTGTATAAATTACAAAACACATACATTTTATGTCATTGAGATATTGAGACATATTTTTCAAAAAATCAAAGCTTCGGTAAAGATTAGATTGTATCGACAAAGATGCTTTGATTGAAAACTGTTGAGCCCCTGTTTATAAATTATAACTTTATCTCTCTTTGTTTGTAGTGATATTTTATGAATAGTTTACTAACGAATTTTCTCACGTAGGAAAACATCTGCCTTTTTTAATTTATTATTGCACGTTTCCCTTTCTAATTTCTAGTTTATTGTTTTTAAAATAAAACTCCTTAAATACTCCATTCAGTTCGCAAAATTCATTCTCTGCAATTCATTCTAAAAATTTTCACTTAATAACCTCTCGATTCTACTAATCTGAGAATTCGAAGTCTGAGACAGTCTTTCAATCCCATTTT
>NC_046661.1:96871966-96875020 GCF_010883055.1 Belonocnema kinseyi
ATTCATTCTCTGCAATTCATTCTAAAAATTTTCACTTAATAACCTCTCGATTCTACTAATCTGAGAATTCGAAGTCTGAGACAGTCTTTCAATCCCATTTTTTACATTAACGCTTCTTAACATGGTTTCATTATATATTTGTATTACTCTTGTGGGCACAAGTTTTGTTGACGTCTTCGCGACATCGTTACGACATCTTTACGACATCCTATGTCCATGTCGTTTCGGTGTCTCCGCGATATCGTAAAGACATCGTCAGATCATACGACTTATTTACGATATCGTGAAGGCACCTTAACGAAATGGACATATGATGTCGTAAAGTTATCGTAAAGATGTCGTTACGATGTCGTAAAGACGTCGCCAAACCTTGTGGCCACTGGGATGCAAATACAATTGATTCAAATGAGAGAAATATGTAGGGATATTAAAAATTTATACTGTATGCGAAATGGGCATACCAGAAAGACACATGCACATAATTATGATCATATTTTGTAAAAAATACGCTAATTATGCACGCGATTAATCATCGTTATATTTAAAAATCGAAAGTAGATAGAATTGTGCATGGCTTCTTTTATTCATCTCTCTATTTGTTCACACTTATACAATTCGCACAACCTTATCATGCCCTGGGTGGACTTCTTCAATGCAAGCTAGCTTTCAATCCATGGAAGTAAGATTGTCTTCTTACGAGAAAGAGTACCGACCTTGATGTAGTCTGGATCGCTAGTTGATTGTCACTTGCTGCAACTGATCATTTTATGCAGATACTATTTCTGCCATCTGGATCAACATTTTATTGTTGTCGCATATGTTGAGTATGTTCCCATGATAACAGCCACCCAATCAGAATGTCTCGTAAATCAGTCTCTGGAAAGCTGATTAGTGGAACACCGATCAGGAAATGGCCAGGTATTAAAGGGAGAGAGAGCAAACTATTAGGAGCAGGGAAAAGAGGTAAAAGAGAGAGGTCGAGAGTTGAGAATGGCTTCTGCTTTCATTAGAAATGTTTCGATCGTTTATGAGTCAGTATAGTTTTGCCTGCTATTCTAACCGAATGATGCTTAAATGACTTGACACAAGGCTCACAGAGACCGCCCATGTGAGAGGCGCGAAGAGAATGAAAATCTAAGTAATTCGCTCTTTTGATAAATATTCTTAAACCCTGGAATCTGTTCGTGGCAAATGCCAACTTGGCCCTTGCTGTCAAATTTCAGCATTGAAAAATTCATCAACCAAATATGCTGGTTTGTGATGCGTTTAGCTACAAATGTTTTTAGTGTGTCAGATGAAGTATTAATCCAAAGAGTGAGAGAGAGAGTGAGCTTCTTCAAGTATGTTTACACCTATTAGCAAATCATCCGCGTAAAAATCACGTTGCAGTGTCGCGACTGTGGATAATTTTCGTGCTCTTCGTCGGCTAATCACTAAAACGTGCGAGCGGCAAGAAAAGGCGCGGAAGTAGTTACTAAAGCTCACCGTGTTTCGTGTATGAATCTTAAGTGTCTAATTGGGATTCTCATAAGTTTGCGATCAGCGTATAATTGAATTCGTCGGTACGTTTGTTCGATACCGGCCTGTAAGCGCAAAACTCAATGTCATTTATCGTGTAAGTGTTGAAAAAAGATGGTCATGTTTTATCATCATTGAGTGAAATTCCTGTTGAAGACTTGCATGATCCGTAAAAAATGACACGTATTTTTGTTGCGAGACTATTAGTTTTCATGACAGCATAATATGCTGTATAAAATCCGCGTGTATATCTTATTAAATGAAGTGGTCATACGTCCTTCTTCTAAACAACCTTGGACACCTTTAACATATTGTTCTTCGACTGCAGGATAGTGAGAGCTGCATGGCTTGATTCACCTATATCGAAAATTTTCTTATTAATCGGTTACGGAACAATCGTATCGTTACGGAATCAAGAGCTGGTAACAAGAAAAAGGTGCAGAATTGTTGTGTTTGATTATGTTGACGTGATTTTCGATGTACTTGAACTTAAATAGTTATTAGATCTGGGTTGTACAATTGTAAGAGAGAATTATGGATCATTAAATTGAATGAGTAAAAAAAACCTACTTAAGTGTCGAAATTAACCTCTAGAGAATCATTTCGTTCACAAAGGCCGAGAGCTTATTCAGATTCATTCCTGAAACTGGTATTCCCAGACATGTCGACATTTGACAAAAGACTTCATTTCATACTTGCAACTAAACGGGATATACAAGGTATATAACAACCCCTTTTTATTACCCAAGGTCAAAGCTCCCTCTCACTAATCCCCACCGCCTGGTGTCAATTCTCGGAAACATGAAATGGAGGATCACGAAATCCACGTTTCATTGTAGTGCCTATTTTTAAAGTTGACGGACGTACTTGTGCTTATTTTTTTTCCTCCACTTTTATAGTTTTCCATCACTGATTTGTCTTGAATTTTCCGTTCCCCTAACTAGTTAGTTAGGTGCACTTTGTCCCGATTTAAAAGTCACTTTGTGTTACGGTTCCCAGTGGGCACAAAGTTTGGCGACGTCTTTACGATATCGTTACGAAATCTTTACGACAACTTTACGACATCCTGTGTCCATTTCGTTAAGGCGTCATTACGATGTCGTAAATAAGTCGTATGATCTGACGATGTCTTTACGATATCGCAAAGACATCGAAACGACATAGACATAGGATGTCGTAAACATGTCGTAAATATGTCGTAACGATGTCGCAAAGACGTCAACAAATTTTGTGCCCACGGGGCTAGTAACTATCTCACGACGAGATTGTGCTTTGTCGACTGGTATAAAATCTCCAATTTTCGAAGGATCTTGTGTTTCAGCTAATAAATAGTTCGTATGAATAAATGATTAAAGAAAAATCTTGAATGCTATTTAAACATACAACAAGAGTAATACAAATATATAATGAAACCATGTTAAGAAGCGTTGACGTAAAAATGGGATTGAAAGACTGTCTCAGACTTCGAATTCTCAGATTAGTAGAATCGAGAGGTTATTAAGTGAAAATTTTTAGAATGAATTGCAGAGAATGAAT
>NC_046661.1:96875120-96876220 GCF_010883055.1 Belonocnema kinseyi
TTTGGCAGAAAACTTGGGAGAAGCAAAAAACATAGTAACTAATGTCCCGGAGCTAACATTGTTTGTAGACAATTAAAAAAGTTTATTTCATGAATAATTTCAGAGTGGCTACGATCAGCATTAGTACAAGAGATTCCTACATCATCGGAATGGCAGTGAGTTGAAAACTGAACATAACCTAAAGATAGTACACATGCGTGAAATTTTTATTTAGCAGAATACAATTTTTTGTGATTATGTCTGAAAAAAATAGTTCGGGGTTGTCCGTTATACTATTTTATAGCATCTCCGAATTCAGTTTTTTAAAACCACACCGCGAAGTATCACATGCCCTTAATATTAATGACATTATTCGAATTTCGCGGGAAAATGTATGACTGAAATTGAAAAAGGGCGCTTAATTTAAATGGTGAAATGAGTCAAAGTAATAGAAAATATATTTAGAAAATACTTTTTAGTTGAGTTTTCAAATTAAAAAGATATATTTTGAACCAAAGAAATAAATTTTTAACTAAAACGATAAATCTTCAACTAAAAATATGAATTTTTAACGAAATATTTAGTTAAATTTTTAACACAAAAGATTAATTTTATACCAAAAAATACTTATTTTCAACAGAGTACATCAATTTTCATCTAAAAAAGGTACATTTTGAATCAAAATTAAAATAGATCAAATTTTAGACAAATAAATATTCAACCAAAAAATCGAATTTTCAATAAAATGGTTATTTTTTCAATCCAAAAAATTATTTTTTAACAAAACATAGAATATGAAAATTTTTATTTAAAAAAATAAAGAAAAAAAAGAATTTTAAATAAAATAATTCAATTTTAAATCCAAAAGATCATTTTTTTACGAAAAAAGATACAGTTTCAATAAAATATAACAATGTTGAACTAAAGAAGATAAATTTACAAGCAAAAAATAAAATAGTTTAACTTGCAGTTAGAAAAGTAAATTTTAAACAAAATAAAAAAAACGACTTCTTAGAAAAATAACACAGGCCAACAATTCTCAGAACCAGAGACCAGACCTACTATACCTGAAGGTTTTTGCTGCGCTGAATCCGAATCTGACCTCAGAAAAATTCCATCAC
>NC_046661.1:96876320-96880851 GCF_010883055.1 Belonocnema kinseyi
GCCAGGACAGGAAAGTATGGCGGAAAATAGTTAATAAAAAGAGTGTCAGTAGAATGAACGACGCCTGAAACAAAGACCTTGGCTATTAATGGACCCAAGTGGACAACCTTACATAACGGCTTCGTGAGGTTCTTCGCTTGAGGTGATTCCTAGAGAGATTGATCAGCAACCTGGGTCGGAGCAGTGTTGCGGAACGAACGTGTTATTTACTTAAATAGCACGAGAATTCTGGATCAATCTGAAAAATCTCTATCCCTTCCACACACTACTCCTTTCCCCTGCCGAGTGAGTCACGCCTACCCCGAAAGGGAAATGGCTAAATGGTGTAACAATAATAATAATAATAATAATAATAATAAGTAATATTTTCTTAATTCAAGAACAATTTTTTTTCAGTGTAGACGATTGAGTCCAAAATTTGTGTCAGTGCTCAATATACGAAAATTAAAAAGTCTGAAGTGCGTCAAATTTCCTATACTCCAAACCCTTAAAAAATTTGGTAGAAAATGCAAATATTTACTCGAAAGATGAACTACTTTGTTAAACATTGATCTTTCTTTTTTTGCTGTAATTTGAGGATTCATCATCTTGGTTAAAAATTAATTTCTTTTATCGACAAGTAAACTATTTTGTTGGAAATTTTTTGGTTAAAAATTTAGCTATACCAGTGTAGGTTGAAAGTTATTTTTTGATAGCTGAAGATTGTGCAAGCTTTCTTAACTCATTTTGACACAATTTGCACTTTCCTCTTCTGCATTTGTATGAACACTGTTAGATTTAATTTACTCTCTTTTCTCACGCAAGTATTGATAAATGATCTCATATACCTTCCTTCCTTGTGCATATCGTTCTTTCACCAATACTCCCTAAACAGCTGACGTATTCCCCACTCATCTTTTAACATTCCCTATCCCACCAGGGCTTCAACACTCCTTTCTTCTTTTTTCGAAATAAGTTCTTTTTCACACAAATATTTCACTTTATCTTTTAGATCCTCCTATATTTCTTCCACCGACTTTCCTTCAAAACATACTCTTCCTAACAGCTGCTGATACTTCTCTTTCGCCTTCCTCGTACAGGTCACCTACTTCCCTTTTGACACTTGTGCCCTACCTTTCCTTTCGCTACCCTTCCCTTTTATCCACAATCCTAATGACTGATGGTCTAACGCTACCCTCCCTTCCACTGAGAATTTCTTAGTCTCCTCTCAAACTGGCATACTCATGAGCACATGGTTTATCACCGATAACCCCACCTTACTTACATACATGTATTCTCTCTCATCGTCCCCTGCTACCATATCATTCGCCACCGCCAACCTCCATCTTCTACCCAGTCCCTTAGAATCTCCCTAGCTTTTCTCAAAACTAAATTCAAGAATGGGAACAAGGGGGTTGTTCCCATTCTTGTATTAAGGTCCACTCCTAGTACCACCATACAATCCTCCCTTCCACCTAACAAGTCTTCCACTCGTTTCTCAATCCTTACTATCCCATCGCTATTGCATACGGTCACAAACTTACACATCATCCCCCCTATCTTCACTGCCCTCATTTGCACCCCTCCTCCTCTCTTCCGTCATGAAGTTCTTTTACAATGTATTCCCGACTCCTGTTCAAAATCCGCGACTAGCTCTCCTGCTTTCTTTACTCTGTGCTTCTGCTGGAACCTTCACCTATACCCTCCTGATAGCCTTGAACCTATTTTGCCCTATACCTTTCAATCGACCCACGTATCTACCAGTCCCGTAATGTCAAAATCTTAGGCATACCTATAGAAATCCTCATCTTTTTATGTACCCCTGCTTTGTTCTTGTACAGCACATTCCCTACTCCACCACCATGCTTTAGCTTTACCGCCCTACTTCCTACGAAACATTTAAACATCTAATTCTATTTCCCTGTACCCTAACTGTGCCTTTCTCGATGCACTCCTCACCCCCATAGCTCTGTCGTTCAGCATTCTTTGTATATCCCTTTCATTCCGTGTCAAATGGAGGTCGATGAAAACTCCCTGATCCTTTATCCTATTTTTATTTCGCATTACCCTCAACTTGTCTTCCCAGCCCTTCAATTTCACGACCGCTACTTCATTCCCCTTTTTCCCTCCAGCCTAACTTCACCAACGTTACCCTTAACCTGCTCTGTGACGTGTAGAACCTCTTCCACGTACTCTCTTTCTTTCCCACTCCTTAACTTCAATCCTTTTACCACAATATCATTTCTCATTTCTGCGTTCTATTTTCATTCCATTATCAACTCCATTTCGCTTATCTTTTCCCTAATCGCCCACTCCTCCTTTTTATATTCGTATGCTTTCTCAATTCCTCTTCCATCAAATTCTCTACCCTCTACCTTTCTTCTCGACCTTCCCCTTGTCACCTACTTCCATTTCCGACCTGCCCTCCATCCTCTTAAGCCTTTTATTCGTTGTTTCCTTCCACATCCTATTCTCCTGTTCCATACGTTTTACCTTAACTTCTTTTTCTTTACTTAATAACACCACTACTCTCTCTCACCCTACTTTTTTCTCCCTGTGGTCTTTCATCTTCTTTTCCCATTCAGCGTCTCCAAACCTCATGTCCTCACTGACACCTTCCATCTGCTGTTTACTTCCCCTTACATCTTCTTTAAATCCTCTCATCTCACCTATTAGCATCCCCAGTGCATCTTTTTCCAAATGACCTTTAAGTTTTTGGGGCGTTGGCTTACGAGTGCTACTACTCTTTTTGAACGGACTCTACAACACGTTTCTCCGGACTCTTAATTATCTCTCTTTCTCTTTTGTAACAAGAGATCCCCCCCCCCCCCCCCCCCCGTCATTACGCCAGACTCTTTATCATTCGTTTTCACGCTTGCTTCGTTCTCCTAGTGCAGATTTCTACGACCTTGAAGTTAATTTTTTTTTAATTAATTACACAACTTTCAAATCCATATCTGCGACAAACTTCAAGGTCGCAGCTTTTTCCTCTTACTATATAAAACTGTATAGTACACATATTTTATTTTTAATTAAATTAGAAAAAGTCAGCGACGGACGTGTTTGGGCCCTAGGGGGCGCCAAAGTTACAATTTTTTTAAATCCACTTTATTTTTCATTAGAAATGTAATTATGAACTCAAAATTATTAATTTTACTTTCATTTATGTATACCCAATTTATTTGATTTCCGATAGTCAAGCCCTAGGCACTAGAGTTCTCGAAAATATCTTCTTGTTGTAAAAAACTCTCAAAAGCTTAAAACAACGTATCTGAAGTAAAATTGCAGGGTATAATATTCTAATATATCCTATAAAGGCTGAATATTCTCAGCCTTTAAGCTCGAACAGAGCATTTACAAAGCATTTATAAGAGAGTATAATGCATTTATTGTTTAAACCAACATATATCATAATCACTAAATAGATTTTTACTTAAACATGATTGAGTTAGGCAGTTTTTTAAAAACAAAAGTTGAAGTTACTTTTATTATTATAGTTAAAATCGCATCTATTTGGCTGAAAATTAATCTCTTTTGGTTAAAGATTCAAACTATTTGATTAAAAGCCATCTTTTTCCGTTGAATTCAACTATTTTTGGCCATCATCCTTCTTGGTTGAAAATTCAACTACTTAGTTGAAAGTGGAACTACTTTGTTAAAAATTCATTTATTCAGTTGATGATTCACCATTTTAGTTAACAAACCTTTTTTTGTTAACAATTCAATTGTTTTGTTGAAAACTCGATTTTTTAATTGAAAATTAATTATTTTAACTAAAATTTGAACTCGTATATGTTTTTTTTAATTTATCTTGTTAAATTGAAAATTCAAATATATTTGGATTAAAATTCCTGTATTTTATTGAAAAATTCAATTTTTGGTAAAATATTTCAATGTTATTTAAAGGTTGAAAATGCTCTTTAAAAATTCAAGTGTTTGGTTGAAAATGTATGTACTTTGTAAAAAATTAATCTATTTTGGTAGGAAACTTATATTTTTGGTTGAAAATTTGGCTTTTTCTTATTTAGAATTCATTTTTTTAACTTAAAATGTAACTGTTCCAATTTCTGTCGATTTTTTCTTTTTGATAGAAATTTATTCTTCTTGGTTTAAAATTTACTTTAGTTTAATTGAAAATTAAGGTTTTTCCTGAAAATGTAGTTATCTTTTTTTAGTTGAAAATTTTATTGATTTAGGTGAAAATTCAACTATTTGTTGAGAATCTGTATTTTTTCATTGATCGTTTTTTCAAATCGAAGATTCAACTTTTGGGTTGAAAATTCCACTATTTGGTCAAAAATTCATATTATTAGTTGGAAACTCATCATTGTGATTCAAAATTATTTTCTTTAACTGAAAATTCGTTTTTTTCTTATAGCTGAAAATTAATTTTTGTAATTTGAAGATGTAATTATTCCATTTTTGCTTGAAAATCTATATTTTCAGTTGGACATAAATTACACAGGCCGACAAAATTTGACAAAGGTCCGGAACCAGAGACCAGACCTAGTATACCCGAAGGTTTTTGCTGCGCTGAATCCGAATCCGACCT
>NC_046661.1:96880951-96883604 GCF_010883055.1 Belonocnema kinseyi
ATAATGAGAAAATTCATCAATTAAAAAAAAGTGTTAATAATTTGAAGAGAAATTTGAAAAGGGAGAGCGGATTAGCCACGACCAATTACTGTAAATAACTCTACCCGCCCGGTACGTTACGAATACAAAAGGAACATTATATTACCATCGCACCACTCTTAAAACGACCACTAAAAGGATCTTGAAAAGGACCCAAATCTCTCAAACTATCTCCGAGACTATTTTGTTTCAAATCGACTTTGTTTATAGACTCAAATGGGCCAAGCTATTTCGCTAAAGAAAACTCAAAGATTTCTTTCGGTAGGGTAAGAACTTTTTTTGTAAATAAAATATCGATCTGAAACTTTGAAAAATGTATTAGAGTACAATAAAGTACGTTTAGGTACTACATTTTGGTAGGAACTTCACTGAAAATTACTTTATCTTTTTTCTGAACCTCGACACTTTTTTAACATTCGAACTTTTTATATATATAAAATATCTGTCTCAAACTTTGAAAAATGCAAGAGCCGAAAGAAATCTACGTTTAGGTACAAATCTTAATAATAAAAGATATAAAAAAAAAATATTTCAACTATCAATTCCATCGGCATCATGGAATTGATAGTTGAATTTTTTTACATCTTTTATTATTAAGCTTTGTACTTAAACGTAGTTTTCTTTCGGCTCTCGCATTTTTCAAAGTTTGAGACAGATATTTTATATATAAAAAAAGTTCGAATATTAAAAAAATGTCGAGGTTCAGAAAAAAGATATAATTATAATTATATAGATAATTTTCAGTGAAGTTCCTACGAAAATGCAGTACCTAAACATACTTTATTCTACTCTAATACATTTTCCAAAGTTTCAGCTCAATATTTTATTTACAAAAAAAGTTCTTAGGTTCAAAAAAACATTCGGTGAACTGAAAAATGAGGTTGGTAATATAGGTATTTAGCTGTCACATGCCCTTAAAGGAAAAAGAATACGATTAGGTGGACTTAACCTCAAAAGCGCCACGTGAAGAAAACATGTACGTATTAAGTCAAACAAATAACACCTTCTTTTTGGAGTAAAATTTATATTGTACTTCGTAATTTTCTAAATGTTCAAAATAAATTACAAAATAAAACAAAAATCCACAAATAAAGAACGTTTTTGGCGTACTTTGTTGAAGTTTCTGCTGGCGAACGCGAAATGTCGTCGAAGGGAATCATTGGAACATGGAACGGAACGTACCATCCGGAATCGAACCGGATGGAGAATCTAGTCAGCCAATGAGATGATAAAAATGACTACGAAATTCGGCGCGAAGTTACAATTGAAATATATATTTTCTCCAGTTCAAGATTTATAGAACTGAATTATAATTAATTGAAATACTGTCACATTAAAATTAGTGTACTCAAAATAATTGTATTCCCAAAAACAAGGTATACAAGATTATGACAAAAAATTTTTTTTGATTTTTTTATAACAATTTGATCTTTGTTTTGAAGTAACTTATTAAATTTTTTGTTTAACTTGGTGATTGACCTTGGAATTTTTGTAGAAAAAAAAACAAGAGGCAAATATGTAGGCAATTTCCACACGGGTAGCATTGAAAAACAGCCTTATTGAGAAAAATTGTGTTCATTCAGGACAAAATTTATAATTACCTTTACAGGCAAGACAGTTGTCCAACAAATTTCGAATCCTTCGAGTTTCCTCAGTCTGAAATCACAGCTTCATTTATTAATTGAAAAATTGTTTATTCTACCAAAGAAAATAGAAACTCACGTTTTCACGAAGTTCTTCGCGTATCACCTTAATGTACCTCACCAATTCCCGTGTAATATTGGACAAATCTTGACCTCCCACGCAATCTGAAAAAAGAATTTTTTTTAATTTAAATTAGATTAGTTTTTTTTCGAATACAAAGTTTTTTAAATGTATGCCTAGTGCCTACCTGAGCCAATAAAAACAGGAGCAGGAATGTCTCCCCTATCTTCTCTATCCCTGCGAATCCTATCACTTTTAAATGATTCGTCAATTCCTTTCAAATTATTAAATACATTCGTCATATTGGCTGGGCAATTTTCTTCCTGGAGTACATAGTCAACATCCCCTGATTTATGGATTTTTATTCTGCACCTTCTTTCTCTAAACTGCAATTTATTGAAGATTATAAATTATACAAAATAATGCAACCAATGCCTAAATAATTTTTTTTAAATTAAATTTTGTCGGAAAAAGATCTTCTCATTTTGCTCCACTGGGAATCGAACCACAGAACTTCCGATTTCCGGTGGGTTGCTTTCCCGTTAAGCTGCTAAAGAGATCGAGAGAAGAATCCTTTTTCAAAAATACAGAACTCCCTTAGGTCTATACAGACTAGATGGAGGTATAAATTTAAAAAAAAATTAATTTTTTTCTGAAAAGGATCTTCTCCTTTCGCTCTTTTACATCTGTCCTAATAATGCCTGTATTTTTGTAAAAGGATTTTTCTCTCGATCCCTCTAGTAGCTTAATGGAAAAGCACTTGAACGGCAATCGGAAAATCTGTGATTCGATTTCCAGCGGAGGGAAAGAAGAAGATATTTTTTCAGAAAAAATCTAATTAAAAAAATGTTATTCATAGCTCGTAAAGACTTTAATTAATTCTGTTATTCTATGACGATAATACGGATTC
>NC_046661.1:96883704-96885375 GCF_010883055.1 Belonocnema kinseyi
TTGTTCTGATTGAAGAGGAATTATTTAGTTTAAATTGGAATCTGAAGTTCTCATAATTTTAGATCGACATAGCAATCATTTTTATCTAAATTTGGGATCAGTTCAAATTAGATGCAGTTTTGAAAAAGTTTCTTTTAAGAATTTTAAACTGAGAAAAGTTAAAATTGAAAAATTTCCAACTGCAACTCTTTAAAATAGTAGAACCTTGGATTGTAAATCTTTGAAATTAATAATTTTGCAATGCTGATACTCAACAATTAGAAATTTTGCAAGTTTTAAGTTTTACAATTAAAAACTCTTCAATTTAAAAGATGTATTGACAAAAATTTTTGAAATTGAAGAAATTTCGAATGTCTTGATGCTTTACATTCGAAATTTCTTCATTTTAAAAGATTGCACACTTTAAAAATTTTAAAATTTTCAATTTCAAGTCTTCAAAATTGAAGAACTTTTAGTTTAAAATATTGAAAATAACAGAATTTTCCAATTGTAATCTTAAAAATCGAACTATTGCAAAAAATGGTTACACATTACATACATTTACAATATAAATCTTGAAAATTGAACAATTTTATAATTCTATATTAAAATTTAGGAAATTTTAATTTTGGCAATTTACAATTTAAAAACTCTGTAATTTTGTTGATACATTCGAAATTTTTCAATTTTAAATACTTAATATTAAAATCATAACAAAAATAAAGAAGTGTCAAAAATTTTACAGCAATTGCAAACAAATTGAATAAAATACGAGACTTGAATTTTCGAGATTACTTACTTTTTTCGCAACCGAAAAACTTGTAAAATTTTGTTCAAAAAAATAATAATACTAATAAGTTTTGTTATTTGGTATTTAACTTAACGACACTTCAAACATTATTTTTATTTATTTAGTTTTCAATTTTGCAGCGTTCCTAGCGTCGAAAAGCAACAATTAAAAATAGTTTATTATTTTTTTAACATTTATTTCTCTCTAATAAAAAATATGTTTTGGTTGTTAATTTATCTCTTTGATAGACATTTGATCTGTTTTGAGTTGAAGTGCAACTGTTTCTTTAAACATTATTATGTTTTGTTAGAGGATTCAACCATTTTCTTAAAAATTTATGTTTTTTCTTTAATTATTTTATTTTATTTAAAATAACAACCTTTTAGTTGAAATAAAAACTATTGTATTTTTCTTTCAGATATGACTTCTTATCTTGCAATCTTTTGTTATTAAAAATTCAACTATTTGGTTGAAATCCAGAGTAATCCAGGTACTTCGGAGTAATTAACGTCGATATTTCAAATATTTTTCTACTATTTTGTTGAACAATTTTTTTGTAATTAATTATTTTAACTGAGGATTAAACCGTTCCATTTTTTGATAAAAATGTACCTCTTTGAGTTGGAAATTCATCTTTTTTAGTAGAAAATTAATATTCTTCGTTAACAATTCATGTTTTTAGGTTGATAACACAGGCCAACAATTCTCAGAACCAGAGACCAGACCTACTATACCCGAAGGTTTTTGCTGCGCTGAATCCGAATCTGACCTCAGAAAATTTCCATCACCCTCAGTTTTCAAGATATTCTAACCTAAAAGGGTCAAAAACCCGTTATTTTGATGTGTTCGAGGCCCCGTAACATCGCGAATTTTTTTTTCACAAACTGACAATGGCATCGTAA
>NC_046661.1:96885475-96896236 GCF_010883055.1 Belonocnema kinseyi
AATTTTTAAGTATCGAGCAATTAATTTGGAGCCCTCAATCATATTTAAATTCACGAGGAGTAGGTGTGTAAGACTTAGGGGTAGTTTTTGTGGAAATGTAATATATGTCATCAGAGCACAAAAAAAGCAAAAAAATCTCCACTAAACGTTCATCTGATTATAATAATTTTTAGTGCGTTTTCATAGATGGTGGCACTAAATGGATGTCCTGATAACGCCACCACTCTTTTCTCTGAAGTTTAAGAAGCAAAAAAGAATTTTTTTAGCATAAAATTAGCAAACAATATGGCGTATTCCATTTTTCAATTTGCCTCAGTTCTAGGAGGCTGTCCCATAGTTAAAACTCAAATATAGTCAGTCTGACACTCTAGATGTTCAGGCTAACCATCTCTGCATCCGCGAGGAGAATGTGTCCACGCAATGGGCAGATTTTTAGTAGTTGTTTCCCCTTCGGGAAAAGGTTTTGATAAATAGCGTGACGCAGTTTCTAAATGACATCTTGAAAGTGATGGACTTGTTTTTCCTGAAATGCATTTCTTGAAGGCTGAAGATTTACAATTATATAAAGAAGAATAATAATGGAATGCATTAATCGATAAGAATCTATTGGAGAAAAGATAGAGCCATAAATGGTCCCATGTCTAAATTCCGAGATAACAAATCGGGATGCTGGTCACGGCTGCGGGTTAGGAAAGTGCTTAGGCGTTGTGTAGTACACAAACCTAGTGCTGCCAGCCATATTTGGATAGACTTCGTCCCACGAGCGAAGCGTCATATCACCCGTATCATATGAATAAAATTCTTTCGAGGACGAGATGACAAAAAGAGAAATGAAACTGTAATTTAATTCATACATTTTCAATCATAAACCCCCATGAAACATTAATCATTTTCTCTATTTTCACGCGAGTGACTTTCAATTTTTGTGTTTACATTTTTTCTATTAGTTAAAATATTATTAAAAGTATATTTTTAATTAAATTTTTCTCTGAACAAAATCTCCTTTCGCTGCTTAAAAAGGATTCTTCTCTCGACCTCCCGAGTAGCTTAATGGGAAAGCACTCGTCCGGCAATCGGAAGTTCTGTGGTTCAATTCCCAGCAGAGAAAAAGGAGAAGTTTTTTTTTTCAGAAAAAAGATCTCGAGGTAATTCGGTTAAAAGTAGAAAAATTGTAACTTTTACCTATTGAAAGTTGATGACCTGTTCTTTAAGTTATTAATGATGGACATTACAAACTTTATTTATAAGTTATAATTTTTGAACTTCTAAAAAAATAAAATCGAGTTGATAATAATGGATTATGATTTTTAAATAGTACAAATTAACTTTTGAATATTCTCAAAGAAATTGAATTTTATTGACGAATATGAATTAATGTTTTCTAATCTCCACTCAGAGAACATTCTTTTTGGTTGAAATATTAAATATTAAGTTTTTCGTTTATAATTGATCATTTTTGGTTGAAAATTCAACTAATCATTTGGAAGTAGAACTACTTTGTTGAAAATTTATTTATTTGGCTGACGATTCATCATTTTATTTGACAAACCTTTTTTTGTTCAAAATTTAATTATTTTGTTGAAAATTATTTTTTCCACTTGAAAATTAATTATTTTCACTGAAAATTTAACTCGTACATGTTTGATTTAAAATGTATCTTCTTAAGATAAATTAAAATTGAAATACTTGATTAAAAATTCCTGTATTTTATTGAAAATTCCTTTAAAAATTCAAATATTCAGTTGAAAATTCATGTACCTTATTAAAAAAATGCTCCTCTTCTGGTAGAAAATTCATTTTTTTGTTTGAAAATTGACCTGTTGGGTTAAAAATTAGTTTTTTCTTATTTAGAATTAATTTTTCTAACTAAGAATGTAACTGTTCCTTTTTTTTCGAAAATTTATCCTTTTTGATAGAAGGTTAATCTTCTTGGTGAAAAATTAGCTTTTTTAGGGAAAATTTAATTATTCTACTTTTAGATAAAAAATGTATCTGTTTTAAGAGAAAATTCAACTATTTGTTGTAAATCCTTATTTTTTGGTAGAAGAGTACTCTTATTAATTGAATCTTCATCTTTTTCTTTAAAAATTAATTTCTGTAGTTGAAAATGTAACTACTTCGTTAAAAATTCGTTTATTTTGTCATCGAAAATTTATTTCAATATCTGAAAATTGAAGTATTTTATTTTTGGCAGACAATTTTTTTTTAGTTCAAAATTCATGTGTTTTGTTAAAAACTAAATTTTTTAAATGAAGCTTTATCATTTTAGTTAAAAATTCGCTTTGATTATTCCATTTTAAATTCATCTTTTGGATTGGAAATTCCACTATTTGGGCAAGAATTCTTATTTTTTCTTAAAAATTCATTACTGTGATTGAAAATTAATTTCTTTGGCTGAAAATCTTTTTTGTTTTAGTTGAAAATTAATTTTTTTAACTGAATATGTAAATATTCCATTTTTGCTTGAAAATTTATATTTTTAGTTAAAAGTACATTAATTTCGCTGGAAAATCGTTTTTTTTATATTTAAAATTTACTTTTCTAAATATAAATTGAAATCTTCTAATCGTTATTTGTGAAATTTTCTTTTTTAGTTGAAAATTGTATATTTTATTGAAACTGTATCTTTTTTGGTAGCAAATTTATCTTTCGGGTTTAAAATTGGAATGTTTTGTTTAGAATTAATTTTTTTTGTTTAAAAATTTATTGTTTAACTAAAAATTGAATTCTTCTATTTTTGTTTAAAAAATCATTTTTTCTTATAAAAAAACTATTATGTCAAAAATTAGTTTCTTGGTTTTGTTTAACATTTTAACTATTTTAATTTGAATTAATGTTTAGAACTAAAAGTATATCTGTTCTATTTTTTGTAGCAAAATAATTTTTTTTTCATAACGATTTAATGTTCGTCTTTGAAAATTAAACTATTTCATTGAAAATATACTTTGGTATGATTGAAAATTAAGTTTTTCTACTGAAAATTTAATTATTATATTTTTAGATGAAAATTTATCTGTTTTAGGTGAATATTTTAATACATATTTGTTAAAAATACTTTTTCTTTGGTAGAAGAGTATTCTCATTAGTTGAATTTTCATTTTTTCGGTTAAAAATTAATCTCTGTGATTGAAAATCGAATTAATTCTTTTTAATTCGTTTCTTTTTTTATTGAAAATTTATTTTACTAACTAAAATTTAAGTATATTATTTTTTCTATTAACTAGTTGTACTATTTGTTGAAAATCAGTATTTTTGTATTATTAGTTGAATCTTTATCTTTTTGGTTCAAAATAAATTTTTGTGGTGGAAAACTGAACTATTTTGTTTAAAGTTCGTTTTTTTGTTGTTGAAAATTTAGGTTATTAACTGAAAATTAGAGTATTTTATTTTTGGTAATAACTTTCAACTATTTCTTAAAAATGATTTTTTTCCTGTTTGATATTTATCATTTTAGTTAAAAATTCACTGTCAAGATCTTTCATTTTTTGTGAAAAATTTCCTTTTTTTTATATAAATGTAATCTTTCTTCGTTGAAAATAGTTCTGTATTGTAGAAAATTTAACTATTCTATGTTTTGCGAAAAATTCATTTCTTCATTTAAAAAAATATTTGGTTAAAAATTCGTTTTTTCTTTAATAAAAAATTTATCAGTGTGCTCTTTGGCTGAAAATTCGTTTCTATTTAATTGAACAATTTTTTTAAACTAAATATGTAACTATTTCATTTTTATATAAAAATGTATATTTTTAAACTTTCCACGTGTACAAGTTATTTTTTTCACTTCTAAAATAAATAAAGCGATACAAAAATTGATGAAAATTGTACATTCATTATTTGAATAGTTGTATAGACTAATATCATCATAATATAACATCAATTACGAACTGTGCGCGCGTATTTTTTTTTTTTTAATAAATTAAATAAAATTTCATAAAATTCTTGAGAAAATTCAAAATTATTTTTGAAAATTTCAGATATGCCAAATCAAGATTACAACAAGAAAGTTAATCTTTAGCCAAAAATTTTAGTTTTTAACCAAATAATAATTTTAATTTTAATTAAAAAAACAGTTCAACTCATTCTAAAAAAAGAGTATTTTTAACAACAAAAATTTACAAAGTAGTTCAAGTGTTAACCCAGTAGTTAAATTTTCAATCGAACAACAATAAATTCCTACCAAGAGAAAAATTTGCAAACATCTTTTAAAATAACTCCATTTAGTCAAAAAATCTTTAAAAATCTTTAAAAATTAAAAAAATTGCATCAGGCATTTTTAAAAATCTTTCAAAGATTTTTGAAGTCCTTTTAAATTTTCTTTTCAAATTAATTTAAAAAAAATGAAATATTATTTTAAATTTCCCGGGAGTTTTAAGAAAAGTTCGTTAAATTTTGGTCTACAATTTTTTAATTTTTTCAAGTTTCTTATTATTTTTTTGTCATATTAAAACTTGTAGATATCTCTTAGACTTACTGGAATTTTTTCTAAAATTTAAAAATATTACAAAATTAAAAATATTTGCTTTAAAATATTTCAGCAAAAAAAAACACATTTGAAATTTTCCTCTGGAATCTTAAAAATATGTAATCTCTTGAAACGTTTCGAAAATTCTTAAAAAGCTTCTTTTTAAAATATTTAAAAATATACATTTTGCTTATAACTTTTTGAAAAATTTTCTAGTTTTAAATAATTTTCAAATACTTTCAAAGTTTCTAAATGTCTCTTAAACTTACCCGAATGATTTCAAAAATTTAGTAATTTTGCAAAATTGAAAAATTTAGCTTTAAAATATTTTTCTTCTTTTTTTTACATTTAAGGAAATCACTTTAATTGTTTCGAAAAATTTTTCAATTTTTTCCTGACATTTATTTTTAAAAATAAAAAATCATTTAAAATTTTAAGATTTTTTTATTTGATTGAAACCGAATTATTTTCCAATATTGAAAAAGTCATTTACAATTGAAATTTGCTCGTTTATTAATAATGTTTAGAAAAATTTGAAGATAAATTATATCACAATATAAAATTACTTATTTCAAAATGTCAATGTACAATCGCACAAAATCGAATAATTGCTCATTATAGTAATAGAAGTTATAATAAAATTTTAATTAGCCGCGCAAACTCCTCTATTTTTCTGACTGGTCAGTGCTATTTGCATATTTAGGCGCGAGATTCAAATTTAAATAATTCAAAAACTTCCCTCTAAAGTCATGAATAAAATATATTGTTTTAAATTCAAATTGAATCGAAGAATCCGATTGCAAAATTCGCGATGTACAGGTATCTCAAGATATCAGACCGTGAAATCATGAATTAATGCAATGCCAGTTTTGTTATGGAATTCAAGTAGGCACCTGGTTAAGTGCCCACACGACCCTTTTTCTGGAACACGAGTTAACGAACAAGCCTATCATATTAATTTATTAGCGCGGAAAAAATAATAGAAATTGCGTTAGAAAATAAATTTAAAATAAATAATTGAATCATTAAATAATTTTTTAATTATTTTTTCTGATAAATATTTTTTGAGGAAATACTCACCACTCTCAGAGATGATGAATCTTCGATTTCTGACATTTCCCTCATTGTTCTTCTTAAAGGAATTTCTCCTTGATAAAGACAATCGGCATAAATTTCAAGATGTGCCTCGGGCTGTTTTTGACGAAGAACAAAAACGAGATTTTTAATTGGGTCAATTACATCTAAACTGTCAATTACAAGATGCTCCGAGCAGGAAAACCCATTTTCGGCAGTTTCGAGAATCACTGAAAATTATTCAAAATTTGTATTTTATTAACAGGGTGTCCACCTGAGCAGAAAATAGGGAAAACCGGAAAATTACGGTAAATTTGTTTTCACTTTAAATGGGGAATTTTGCAAAAGAATTTTTATTCAGACTTTGAATAGTGAATTTTCTAAAGTAATTATAATTCTCAGTCGCGACATAAAACTTCAGTAAAGAAATATAATTTTGAATTCGGCAAAGATAATTCCCGTGAAGAATTATAATTTTAACTTTTGAGGAGGGAATTTCATAAAGAATTATTTTTTAATTCAAGATAGGCATTTTCGGAAAGATTATTAATTCTGAGATAGAACTGGGAATTTTCGTTAAAAATAATAATGTTAATTTTAGGTTCACTTTAAAATAAAAAATTTCGTTGCAAATTAGAATTGTTCCTAAAATATTAAACTTTTGAAATAAAAAGGGAATTTTTGAAAAGATTTTTTATTCTTATTTAAAAGAAAGGCGAAAGAAAACCCTGTACCAATTTAGAACTTTTCATAATTTGAATCTTTTTTCATCCAAATTTTGGAAAAAGAGAGTTACTATACTTCCGAATGATAACAGAAAATTCTGTAAGTAAATATATCTCTGACTTGGAGCAACAAATTTTGGAAATAAATTAAATTGTAATTTATGAAAAAGCGAATTTACAACAACAAAAAATCCCTTTCTCCAAGTCAGAATTCGTCAAACTTAAAATTTCTTGTTCAAAAATATAATTTATTTAAATTCTACAATTATTTTTCAAAAAGGAATTGGGAAAAATGAAAAATCTTGATTAATAAAATTTCCGAATTAGAAACTTCTCTAATAATAACATTCCTGACAGTTTATAATATTAGTTCATTTGAAAATTCACGACTCGGAAATTTCCCAAATTAGAAAAATCTTAAATAATAAAATTCCTGAATAGTTTATAATATTTTGGAATCGTAAAATTTCTGAACAATCAAACTCCTGAACAGGTTATAATATTTCCGAATAATAATATTCCCTAATTAGAGAATTCCCTAATTAGAAAATTCCCGAATAATAAAATTTCTGAACAGTTTCGAATGTTAGCGAATCAGAAAATACCCGAAACATAAAATTCCTGAACTGAAAAATTACCCGAATGATAAAATTCCTAAGCTCAGTTTCTAATATTACCGAATTAGAAAATTCCCGAATAATAATATTCTCGAATAATAAATTTTCCAAATTTAAGAATTCCCAAATTAGGTAATTCCCCAAATTAGAAAAATCCTTAACAGTTTTTAATGTTAGCGAAACAGAAAATTCCCAAATAATAACATTTCTGAATAGTTTATAATATTCCCGAATCACAAAATTCCCAAATAATAAAATACTCGACTGATAAAATTCACAATTTAATCAAATTTCCGAATAATAAAATTTCTGAATGATGAAATTCCCGAATAATAAAATACCTGAACATGTTATAATATTCCTGAATAATAAAATTCCCAAAATCGAAAATTCCCGAATAATAAAATACCTGAACAATTTATAATGTTAGCGAATCAAAAGATTCCCGAATAATAATATTCCTAGATAAGTTATAATATTCCCAAATAATAAAATTCCCGACTGATACAATTCCCAAATAATAAAATTCCTGAAAAAATTATAATGTCAAAAAATCATAAAATTCCCGAATAATGAAATTCCCGAATTGAAAAATTAACCGAATAATAAAATTACTGGCAGTTTTTACTATAAACGAATTTTAAGATATCCGAACATGAAAATTTCCTAATAATAAAATACACAAAGTATAAAATTCCTGAAAAGGTTATAATATTCCCGAAGAATAACATTCCCGACTGATAAAATTCCCAAACTAGAAAATTCCCAAATAATAAAACTCCTGAACAATTTATAATGTTAGTGAATCAAAAGATTCCTGAATAATAATATGCATAAATAAGTTATAATGTTCCCGAATAATAAAATTCCCGAATTGAAAAATTAACCGATCAATGAAATAACTGACAGTTTGTGCCTTAAACGAATTTTAACATTTTCGAATAATAAAATACACGAGGTATAAAATTCCTGAAAAGGCTATAATATTCCCGAAGAATAAAATCCCCGACTGATAAACTTCTTAAACTATAAAATTCCCAAAAATAAAATTCCTGAACCATTTATAATGTTAGCGAATCAAAAAGAATGATCGAATAATAAAATTCCTGAACAAGTTATAATATTCCAGATTTAAAAGATTCACGAATAATAAAATTCCCGACTGATAAAATTCCCCATTTAATAAAATTTCCGAATAATAAAATTCCTGAATGATAAAATTCCCGAATAATAAAATTGCTGACAGTTTGTACTATTAACGAAATTTAACATTTCCGGACATGAAAATTTCCGAATAATAAAATACATAAGTTGTAAAATTCCTGAAAAGGTTATAATATTCCCGAAAAATAAAATTCCCGACTGATAAAATTCCCAAACTAGAAAATTCCCGAATAATAAAATTGCTGAACAATTTATAATGCTAGCTAATCAAAAGATTCCCGAATAATAATATTCCTAGATAATCTATAATATTCCCAAATAATAAAATTCCCGACTGATACAATTCCCAAATTAGAAAATTCCCAAATAATAAAATTCCTGAACAATTTATAATGCTAGCGAATCAGAAAGGATTATCGAATAATAACATTTCTGAGCAGGTTATAATATTCCTGAATAATAAAATTCCCGACTAATAAAATTCCCAAATAATAAAATTCCTGAAAAATTTGTAATTTTAACGAATCAGAAAATTGCCGAATAATCACATTCCTGAGCAGGTTATAATATTCCCGATTCAAAAAATTCCCGACTGATAAAATTCCTGATTTAATAAAATTTCCCAATGATAAAATTCCCAAATAATAAAATTTCGGACAGTTTTTAGTATTAACGAATTTGAAAATTTCCGAATATGAAAATTTCCTAATAATAAAGTTCACGAGTTATAACATTCCAGAATAATAATATTCCATGATCATAAAATTTCTGAACAGGTTATAATATTCCATAATCTGAAAATTCCAGAATAATAAATTTCCTGAACTGTTTATAATTTTCTCGAATGGGAAAATTCCCGAAGAAGAAAATTCCCAACTGATGAAATTCCGGAATAATTCAATTTCTGAATAATAAAATTACTGACAGTTTGTAATATTAATGAATTTAAATTCTCCGAATATAAAGATTCTCAAATAATAAAATTATGGAATTATAAAATAACCGAATAAGAAAGTTACTTAATTATAAAATGCTCGGATAACAAAATTCGCGCAAAATTTTGTTATACATATTATTTAATTATTTAAAATATGATAATCAAATATTTATATCAAAAAAATTATTAACAATTTTTAAAGTTTCTAAAACTATTATTTAAATTAAAAAGAACAATAATTGGAACAATATTGTTCTGGATGAAGTATTCTTTCAATTATTGTTAGTTTAAATTCAAACGATATATTTTTAATAGACTAACAATAATTATTTTTAAGAAATTTTTAAATGCTTAAATTTAATAATTGTATAATTCAGGAATTTTCTAGTTCGGATAATTTATAATTCGGCAATTTTCTGTCGGAAATTTTAAAATCCGATAATAATCTATCAGAAATTTTATTATTCGGAATTTTTCCAATTCGACAATTTTATTATTCGAGAATTTTTCAGTTGTGCCTAAAAATTTGACAAAATAATCGAAAATGTTGATACAAGAAATATCCTTAAAGAATGATAATTTACACTCTTTAACAGAGAATTTTCATACTTAAATAAAATTAGTTGATAATTTTTATTCTGTTTTAGAAGAAGAGAATTTTAAAAATATCTCGTTTGAAATTTAAAATTATGATTCTTTTCCGAAATTCCCTGTACCAAATCAGAAGACTTTAAATATTTATAAACTTCTTGAAACTTAACAAAATATTTTGAAACCCTTAAAATCATTTGAATTCTTAAATTTATCGGGAAAATTTAAGAGTTGATCCATCAGGTAAACACTCTTCATTTATTTATGAATTGACTGATAAGCTATAAAATAATAATATTTTTTTTAATTAATTAGATTTTGTAAAAAGAAATATGCAGCACTATTTTAGAGTACTTTAAAAAATTAAAAAGAAAGAAAATATTTTTTTAAATCGATAGTTCAATAATAATCCGTAAGACTAAGTGCCAAAACTTTTTTCAGTAAAGTTTTGTTTTTTATCTTTTTTATATTCCGCATATCCAGAAAAATCAATTTTTTATTTTTGAAACTGCTAGATGAACCTCTAGATAAAAAAAATGTTAAACATTTCAAGTCTAAGAATAATAATTATTGTAAAAGCATTATTATGTAAGAAAATAGATTATCAAAGCATTTTATTATGAATAATTTGTTTAATTATTAATTTTAATTGCTCTTACCTCTTTTGGTGTGTCTGTCTAGCATAAGTACAAATTTATCTTTAGTCTTGGAAAACTCCGCAGCGAGCAATATTTCATCTTCACCTACTGGTTTTTTTCTAGGTCTAATGTGGTTTATGGAAATACTGAATTCATCATCCTGCAGTGCATTTTCCAAGTGTCTCGTAAGAACTGAAAAAGATACCAATTTTATTTATATAATAATATATTATTTCAGAATTTAAAAAAAAATTGTATAGCCGTAATCATTTTATAAATGTAAAAAGAAACGGTTGGAAAGCTTACTGCTTACAACCAGTTTACAATTGTAAAGGTTGAAAAAATTCAAAAATTTCTCGAATTTATTACCCCAATTTCAACCTGTGGTAGGAATTAGGAAAAAATTTTTAAAAATTTGAAATTTTTGGACAGATGACAATTTTGCCCCAGCGATACTTTAAATGACACAATAAACATCTGCGAACATGGGGAAAGAATAATTCTACTAGGAGACATGAACGGTTGGGTGGGCATCCAAAATCAGGATACAGAA
>NC_046661.1:96896336-96904283 GCF_010883055.1 Belonocnema kinseyi
CTGAGGTCGGATTCGGATTCAGCGCAGCAAAAACCTTCGGGTATACTAGGTCTGGTCTTTGGTTCCGGACCTTTGTCAAATTTTGTCGGCCTGTGTAATTCAACGATTGGATGGAAACTTAATACATTCTGTAGATTGATAAAAATGCATCTCTTTGGATTGAAAATTCAACTATTTTTGTAGAATTGTTTTTGCTAAAAATTTAACTATACTATTTAAAATTCATTTTTTTTCTATTTCAAAATATTTTTTTTCAACTGAAGATTTAATTTTCCATTTCTTATTATTCATGTGTCTTTTTTAGTTGACAGTTCAATTAATTAATTAAGGGTTTGATTACTTTGTTAAAAATTCATTTGTCAGGTTAAAGATTTTTGATTTTAGTGGAAAGTGGTTTGGTTGAAAATGTAAATATGTCGTTTTTTGTGAAAATTCGGTTTTCTTATTTGAAAATGCATGTAATTTTCTTAGTTTTCGAATTTGTTTGAATTTTTTGTTTTTAAAATTATTATTGCTTAAAAATTCATATTTTCGGTTGAAAATTAAATTATTTTGGTGATTAAATTAACTGTTTTTTTTATAAATCGTTTTATTGAATTGAAATTATTTTTTTATTTAAAAATTTAACTCTTTGATTTTTTATTGTAAATTGGTCTTTTTATTCCAAATCATTTAAGTTAAAAATTCATCTCTTTCGTTGAAAATATTTTTTTAAAAATTCGTTTTTTGTTTTTTTTTTCTGTAAAAAATTAATTTTTTAAATACATAGTTGAAAACTAATGCATTTTGTGAAAAATTCGTCTTTTTGGTAGAACAATAATTTTATAAATGTATAAATTTAAAATTTTGAGAATCAAACATCTTCAACCTGTAAAATGAATTTTTAACAAAGTTGTTCAACTTTTAACCAAGTAGTTCAATTGTCAAGAAAAAAAACATTAATTCAGAATCAAAAATGGAACAGTTCAATTTTCATTTAGAAAAATTAATATCAGCTTAAAAACCTGAATTATCAACAAAACAGTTCAATTTTTAACTAAAAAAGCTAAATTTACGATAAAAAAGGGTACAGTTAAATCTTCAGTTAAAATTTTGTTTACTTAAAAAAATGAAGTTTCAACCAAATAGTTGAATTTTTCGCCAAAATAGTTCAATTTTTAACCACATAGATAAATTCTCAAGCAAAAAGATTCTTTTTTAACCAAATATACGAAATTTTTTAAATATACATGAATTTTCAACAAAAACAACCAATTTTCACAAATTATGATATAATTAGGTTTTCTGAGAAGAAAAATTAATTTTCAACAAAAAAAAAAGAATTTGCAATAATATAGTTCAATTTTCAGCCAGAAAGAAGAATGTTCTACAAAAATAGTGGAATTTTCAATCCAAACAGATACAGTTTAAAAAAACAAATTAATTTTCGCAAACAAATAGATTTTGACAAAATTGTTAAATTTCCTAAAAATGTTGAATAGCTGAATTTTTAAACCAACGCTTGCAATTTAACACAAAAAGGTAAAGTTCCTACTAAAAGAGATGAATTTTCTACATAGGACGATTTTTCATTCAAGAGAGAAAAAAATGTTTTTGAATTTGTTGAATTTTCAAGTAAAACTATCTAATCTACAATACACTTGAATTTTTAATTCTTCAATATTTAAAAAGTATGAATTAAAAAATGTAAATTTAAATTTGCAGCCAAAAAATTGATTCTCAACCAAATAAAAATGCATTTTTAACAAAATAGTTCAATTTTCAATTAAAATCGATCAATTTCCAAGCAAGAATAGAATGGTTAAATGTTTAGTTCAACAAATTTATTTTAAGACGAATAAAAGTTCATTTTTAACAAAATATCTAAATCTACAACAAATAAAATTTATGTTTGACAAGCTAGTTCAACTTTCAAGGAAATAGTTGAATTTTCGACGGAAAAAGATTAATTCTCAATAAAAATGTAATAGCTGAAGTTTTAAATAAAACGATCAATTTTTAAACAAAAAAGAAATAGTTAAATTTTCAGTCAACAAATAATATTCCAACACAAAAAAAACCAAGATTTTCCTACAACTTTCTTTTAATTTCCGACCGAAAAGATGAATTATTTACTTAACTGATTTTGACCAAAAAGATCAATTTACAATAAAAAATTAAATAGTTAAATTTTCAGATGAGAAAATTAATTGCAACTTAAAAAACGATTTTTCAACAAAATAGTTAAATACATCTTCAAAATAATTCAACTTTCAATCAAAAAGATACATTTTTAAGCAAAAAGATTAATTTTCAACAACAAGAAAAAAGAAAATCAAAAAAAATACATGATTTTCAAATAAGAAAAAAGAATTCTCATCAAAAATGAAATAATTAAGTTTTCAACTGAACTGCTTTTCAAAGTGTAACAGTGAATAAATAATTTGAAACTGTTGCTTTTCGACGTTAGTATTTGCAATTAAAAAGAATTACAGTAATATTTTATTGCTAATTTTTTTAATTTAATTTTTTCTGGAAAAAAATCTGAAAAAAATCTACAAATCAATTTTCCGAAGACAATTATTATCGAATTTTAACTTTTTTTCTTGAAATGAAAGCTTATAAAATTTTGCATCGAACTGTTTTGACCGATTTGACAAATATTTTGTTTATTTTATAACTAAAATGAAAAAATTAACTTTTGAAGTACAACGGTTGAAAAAAAATGTTTTGATTTAATCAAAAACACCTAGAAAACTGAAAGCAAATATCCAAATAATGTCCAATAGCAATGCAAATGTTAAAAAATGTTTTGAATTTGTTATAAACAAATAAGTGAATGAAAATGTCTTCGTGGGAATTGACGGCGATACGTCACTTGATTCGCACTAAATTTGAACAATTTATGGACAAAAAGAGTTTTTTAGTTGAATTAATAAAAGTGAATAGATCATTTGTAATTTTAAAAGCAATTTTTATTTTAAAAAAACATCCATATCAGGTACTTTTTATGGAATAAATCAAGTTTTTTGCTATGGAATCGATCATATATTACTTAAAAAAACCTAAGTATCATATTTCGACACCAAATGAAAGCTATTAATTATTTAAAGAATCTTAATTAAGAATTTGTTTAAACAAATTGATATCATTTTATGTATTTATAAATAAAATAACGCTTTTTTATTAAATTGACAGCCAGTTATCTAGCAATGACTTTTTGCTGTGAATCGATAACATTTGTTAATTGTTTAACCAAACTTAATTAACAAATGCATTATTCGGCAATTTTTCAGCATATAAGTTTGATTTTTGTGTGTAATCAACTGTTCGTAACACATTTTTCAACTTTTTTGGATAGTACGATAACGATCAAATATTTTTATTTTCATTAACAATGTAGTTAACAAATTTTTCTCGGTTAATGCATTTGTAAACTAAGATTTTTTTCTTGTTAATTATAAGTAAAATTATTTCGCAATAATTCCTTCCTATAAGTTGATAAAAATTTATGATTTATTAAAGAAACTTTATTCCTACTTGACTTTCTTTTTCAGTTAACGGAATTAATCGGTTTATTTTTAAAATAACCTACTATAAGGCATTTTGTAATTAAGTTTGGTTAAACAATTATCAAATTTTATCGATTCATAGCAAAAAATCAGTGCTGAATGACTCGCTGTTTATTTAGTGAAAAAAACGGTATTTTATTTATAAATGCATAAAATGATACAAATTTGTTTGAACAATTGTTGTTTACAATAATAAATTTTCACTATTATCAAAATGTCCTTAAAAATTTAGAAGTTAGTTGTTTATAGTTAATTGCAATCGAAAAAGCAAGTTTGTAACTCCAGAAATATTTGTTAATTAAGGTAGTTTAAACAATTAATCATTTCTATTTGGTGGCCAAATATTATACTTGGGCTTTATTTCCAATTAATATGTGATCGATTCCATCGGAAAAAATTTTCATTCTATCAAAAATATCTGATATGGATATTTGTCTATAAAAATTGGTTGTAAAATAACAAATTATTTATTAACTTTCATTAATTTAACTATAAAACTCTTTTCTCTATAAATCGTTCAAACTTAGTGCGAATCACGTCACGAATCGCCGCTTGTCCGACGAAACCAATTTCATTCACTTATTTATTTATAACAAATTCTATAAATTTTTTAACGTTTGCATTGCTATTGGAAATCTAGTTTTGATAGTTGCTTTCAGTTTTCTATGTATTTTTAATTGAATCAAAGAATTTTCTTTAAACCGGTATACTAAAAAAGTCAACATTTGTTTACATTTTTGTTATTAAAAAAAGAAAAAAGTAAACAAACATTTAAAAATCGGTCATTAAAGTTAAAAGCGAAATTTTATTATTTTTTTTTAATTTTAACTCGGATAATTAACCTAAAGTCTTCTGAAAATCAATTTGTCCATAGACATTTTTTCCACCACTATGCAGCGGAGCAAATCTTTTTTCAAAAAAAATTTAATTAAGAAAATTTGTAATTCAAAGCTCAATCTAGTCTGAAAAGACGTCAGAAATTTCTGTTATTCTCTGATGATAATACAGATTGCTTGAAATAATTGTAAATTTTCTAAAAAGAAAAAACAAGTTCGTAAACCAGCTGCTTTGGAAAAAAACTCAAAAAGTGAGCGCATTTTCAAAATATTTAAGGCCACTTTTTTCAAGATTTAAAAATTCTATGTACAGTTTTTTATAGTACTCGAAAATTGGAGTAATTTATCCTCATTAATTTCGATAAAATCTTTCAAAATGATTTTAACAGAAATCTGTAAGTTTTAACCAAGTGTCTTCCAGTTACACATTCCGTTTTATTAAAAAAATAGCATGGGGTTTTAATAAAACAAGATGTAAGTAGCTTGAAATGTACTCACGTCACGTTATGTTTCTGGTATGTGGCAAAATTAATTTTTAAACTTTTTTCATGATTAAAAAAAAAAGATTCTATCACCCGAAATAATTGGTTCAATTACAAAATATAATCCTTTCGACTATCCGCGATAGAAGTTTTGACTAAGAAACTCTCAGCAGCGTAAACTTAGCACTCTGAGATAGTAAATCTAGCCTTTAAATTTTGACACTCAAGGTTCGTAAGCTTGACATTCTGGGATAGTAAACCTGACTATCAAATTTTTACAATCTGCGGAATACGCCACATTTTTTGCTTATTTTTGCTAAGTCTATGCTGAAAAAAACTTTTTTTGCTCTTTACAATTCGGAGAAAAAGATGGCTGCGTTAGCAGGACGTCCAATCAGTTGGGCCATCTACGGAAACTCACTAAAAATTGTTATAATTAGATGAACGATTAGACGAGATTTTTTTCTTTTTTTTCTTTTGCACTCCGATGACATATATTACGTTTTCAAACAAACTACCCCTAAGTCTTACACACCTACCCCTCGTGATCAAAAACGTTTTAAAAGTTTGCAAACCACCTTCAACAATTTTCCATCTTCAAATGTAAAAATTTCCCTCTCGTTATAGTTTTCCCCAAAAAACTACCCTTCCACGCGAACGTATGCAGCAGAGCATATATACGTATGAAAAAAACATAAAAAATAATACAACTTAGAAAACACTCTTAGATGATATTTTTTGCTTTTTTTGGTCTCCGATAATATATAATAAGTTCCCCAAGAAACTACCCCTAAGTCTTAAACACCTACCCCTCGTGATCAAAAACATTTTAAAAGTTGGAAAACCACCTTGAACAATGTAAAAATGATTTAGAACTCCATAGTAATTACATAACACTTGAAAACTTTCCTCTCGTTATATTTTTCCCCAAAAACTACCCTTTTACGTGAATTTGTGCAGCAGAACATATATATGTATGAAAAAGGCATAAAAAGAATACAACTTCGAAAACACTGTTGGTTGACATTTTTTTGCTCTTGTTTGGCTCTCCGATAATATAGAATAAGTCCCCCAAAAACTACCCCTAAGTCATACATACCTACTCCTCGTGATCAAAAACGTTTTAAGAATTGGAAAACCACCCTGAACAGTGTAAAAATTATTTGGAACTCCAAATTAATTATATGACTCTTTAAAAGTCATTATTACTGAAATAATACCCCCCCCCCCCCCCCCCAATTATAATTTCCCAAAAAACGACCCTTTCACGTGAAAGTATGGAGCGGAATATATATATATATGAAAATGGCATAAAAAACAATACAACTTAGAAAACGGTGTTAGTTGATATTTTTTTGCTCTTGTTTTACTATCCGATAACATATGATACATTCCCCAGAAACTACTACTAACGCGTATACACCTGCGTTTCGTGATCAAAAACATTTTAAAAGTAGGAAAACCACCTTGAACAATGTAAAAATGATTTAAAACTACAAATTAATTACATGAAAAATTGAAAATTTTTATCTAATTGTAATTTCTCCCAAAAACTACCCTTTCACGTGAACGTGTGTAGCGGAACATATAAATGTATGAAAAAAAGCATGAGAAATAATACAATTTAGAAAACACTGCTGGTTGATATTTTTTTGCTCTTTTTTGCTCTCCGATTATATATGATACTAGACTATTAAGTCCGCGTGCACGCGCGCGCTCACTTTTGTACTCATTTTTATAATTTGCTCAATTTTCTAATAGCAATTCATTTGTTAAAATATTCTGAAGACTTATATTCTTGTTGAAATTAGATTCTGAAAGAATGAATTCAGTGCATCAATGCATCGTAAAATGTACGAGTACTATTATTAGGGAGCGTTCATATATTCCGTAACGTTATTTTAAACACTTTTACGTTCCCACACCCTAACTGCAGTTAAGTAATTTTTTTTTATTATTTTAAAAAACTTAACAGACGTTTTGTAAATAAAAATGGATTTTCAGGACGAAGTGAGGTAAAGAAATAAATGAAACAATATTTTGACGTAACACAACAATGCTTTTTTGATTTTTGTTTAGTTACACACATTTTAAAATTATTTAAAAGGGAAGAAGTATCAGCATTTTTCCAAAGAATTATATAAGTTTTGTCATTTTCATGAGACAATTAGGAAAGATTTTTAAATATTCAAGATGTGTCAAGAAAAGAATGCAGAAAATTTTAAAAATATATATTTTATTTTACAGGATTTTACAAATTATTCGAAAAATTTCAGCCTTTTCAAAAGATATTTAGGTCTTTTATAATTTCAGAAGAAACAATAAATATTCCATAAATTTTCGGAAATGCTTCCAAGGTTTAAAATATTTGAAGTCTATGCAAAGCCTCTTGAATTCCTGAAAATATTTGCAAATGAATCCAATTTTTTCTTAAAATGTTGAAAGATCATTTAAAGTGTAAAAAATGTATATCAAAATCTTCAAAAATTTCTTGCGAATTTGAAGAAAATTATAAAATTTTTGGGAATATTTCATATTCGCCAAACAAAAATCTAGATTAAGAAAAATATTTATTTTACGGGATTTTACAAAATAATAGGAAAAGTTCGAGCCCTTTTAGAATTAAATATCTATACAATACTTCTTAAATTCTTAAAAATATTTTTATATATTTATATATTTTATATATTATACATTTAAAATCTAAACTACTGCCTAAAATATTAATTAAGGGCATGTGATATTTTACCATATGGGTTTTCAGTTTTTCACACATTTTGTGCACAAATTTTAATTTGCAAAAAAACATTAGTGCCCAGACGTTTGCGTTTTTAACGTCTGGCTTTCTTTTTGTTAAAGAACTTTCACATAAATCTGCATTTTTTTAAATCTTCTAAAGTTTAAAAATCTTCTTTATCCTTGTATATTTTCGAAATATTTATAGAATTTTATGGTTTAATTTTTTTTTAATGTTACAAAATTAAAACATTTTGCTCCGATTATATACGATATATGACTATATATGTATGACTTAGGGGTAGTTTTTGGAGAACGTATTATATATTATTGGAGAGCAAA
>NC_046661.1:96904383-96914866 GCF_010883055.1 Belonocnema kinseyi
AAAAATCTCTATCCCATCCACACACTACTCCTTTCCCCTGCCGAGTGAGTCACGCCTACCCCGAAAGGGAAATGGCTTAATGGTGTAGTAATAATAATAATACCTGCGTACTGTTCCCCCACTACTCGGCTACCCCTCACAGAGTCGAACTTCTGCCGCCGAGTCTGGTCAGCGAGAGTCATTTGTACCTAATGAGGTCTAAGATGCGGATTATGACATGTTTTAAATTTGTAATTTGAAAATATATTATTCGAAATCTGCAAATTATAACGATTCCATCGATATGTTATTTGACTTTAAAAGTTTACAAAATAGAGAATACATTTTCCAATTTGTCTGAAATTTTACAAAAAAATTTCTGTATATTTTACTCAATTTAACTGCAGTAGTTTGTATTTATTGGTGTAATATTTTGCTTCATTTTGGGAATTTAAGTCCCCATTAGGTTCAAGGGACTCCTGCTCATTCGGCTTGGCGGTAGAAATTCTTCTGAGTGTGGGGTAGTCGTGTAGTGGGGGGACAGTGCGCAGGTAGCTGGGGCGGAATTCACCATCGCCAAATTTTTACCACACATTCTTTGAGCGCCAAAAACTACGATTGGTAAAAGTTGGGGGGAGAGGCACCAGCCGAAGTAACGTTACAAACGTAAATAACGTTTACTGCATTTCTTGCTGATAAATTTAAAAATAGTTAATAAATTAGTAAAAAGTATAATAACTTCGTAAATTTGGAAATCTCTTTTCCCCTTCGTAAAGAATATCTGTTTATTCTCCTGTTTTTAAGTAATTTCCCCTTTTTCTCGGTTTTTCGCTTACATTTTTGTTTCGTTTTAAAATGCTACTATTTGGTGGATCTTTTTTGTTTGAAAATTTAACTACCTACTGGAAAGTTGAACTAATTTGTGAAAAATTAATTTTTTCTTGAGAAGGTTCATTATTTTAGCTAGAAATTCATCTTTCGAGTGGAAAATTTAACCTCTTTTTTATTTACTGAAAATATAACTATTCCATTATTATTTAAAAATTTATATTTTGAATTGAAACTTGATATTTACTATTTGAAAATTTAACTATGTCGTTAAAAATTAAACTGGTTGATGGGAAAATTACTGCTTTCTAAAAAACTAACTTTTTTGAGTTCATAGTTTCAGTTTAAAGAATCAACTGTACTTTGGAAAATTCGTCTTTCTGGGCAGAAAATTAATCCTCTTTCTTTAAAAATTTATCTTTTGGGCTTTGAATTTAACAGATTTAATAAAATTCGCCTTTTGTTGTTCAACTTGAGAGGTAGAAAATTTGTCCGTTTTTTTGTTGTTTAAAATTAATTATTTAAACAAAAAATGTAACTATTCCATTTTTGGATGAAAACTCTTTGTTTTTGTTGTAAATCCAACTATTTGGTCAAAAATTCAACTATTTTCTGTTGGATGGAAAATATAACTATGTTGTAAAAAATTAGTATAAATTGTTGAAAATGCGTGTTTATGGTTAGAAAATTAACCTTTTTCAATCGATCTTATTGGCTATGGATCTAACTACTTTGTTAAAATTCTTCTTTTTTATTCAATTTAATTGGTACAAAATTATTATATTTTTTTTTGTTAAAAATTAATTTTTTAAACCGAAAATCAATGTTTCCCATTTTTGGTTGAAAAATTCCTTTTTTTAATTAAACTATTTCGTTGAAAATTTAAATATTTTCAAACAAAATACAGCTATTTGGCTTTCGGTGGAAAATTCAGTTGTTTTGCGTAAAATTTAAGTATTTTGTTGAAAATTCATCTTTTTGAAAGAAAATTAATCTTCCTTTTTAAAAATTTCTCTTTTTGGCTGTGAATTTAACTATTTTGTAACAAACTCATCTTATTTTGTCAATTAAACCGGTAGAAAATTCTTTTTTGTGTTTTGTTCTTTTTGTTGAAAATTAATTTTGTTAACTGAAAATGTAACTTCCATTTGGGGTTAAAAAATATTTTTGCTGTTGAAAATTCAACTACTTGGTTAAAAATTAAACTATTGATTTTTTTAAATTACTGCTTAGTAGAAAATTTACATTTTTGTTGGAAAATCATAGTGACGACTTAAAAAATTCATTTATTTTGTTAAAAATTCATTATTTTTTAAAGAGAAAATTACGCTTGTGTTTTTAAAAATCATCTTTCATTTGTTGAAAATTAATTTTTAAAACTAATCCCGAGTAATAAAATTCCCGAATAGCTTATAATATTACCGAATTTAAAAATTCTTGAACAATAAAATTCTCGAATAGTTTATAATATTACCAAATTTAAAAATTCCTGAATTAGAAAATAACCGAGTGGAAAATTTTCCGAATGATAAATATCCCGAATAATTTATGATATTACCAAATATGAAAATTCCAGAATAATGAAATTCCCGAATTATAAAATTCCCGAATAGCTTGCAATATAACTGAATTTGAAAATTTCCGAATTGGAAAATTCTTCAACAATAAAATTCTCGAATAGTTTATAATATTACCAAATTTGAAATTTCCCAAATGATTAAATACCCAGATTAGGAAATTCCCTAATTAGAAAATGCCCGAGTTGAAAAGTTTCCGAATAATTTATGATATTACCGAATATCAAAATTTCAGAATAATTAAATTTGCGAATTGGAAAGTTCCCGAACAATAAAATTCTCCAATACTTTATAATATAACTTAATTGGAAAATTCTCGCATAATAAATATCCCGAACAGTTTATAATATTACTGAATTGGAAAATTCTATGTTAATCAAGTTTCCAAACAATAAAATTCCCTTGTCTAAAGATTCCTGAACAGTTTATAATATTACCGAATTAAAATATTTCCGAATTTAAATGTTTACATTTTTTATAAATATTAATTTTTCATTAAAAATACAATAATTAAATATTTATATTTAAAACATATTTTTAATGTATAAAGTTGCGAGCATTATTGTTTGAATTTGAAATAGCAATAATGGTGAACAAATTTATTTCTGGCTACAAATTGTTTTCAATTATTATTATTTTTAATTAAAATAATAATTTCGAAAACAATAAACTTGAACAATAATGTTTTTTATAAAAATATTTGATTATTGTATTTTTAATAATAAAATAATATTTAATAAAAAAATTTGATTTCCCAAATTCGAGAATTTTCTAGTTAGGATATTTTATAATTCGGCAATTTGCTTTTGGGGATATTATTATACGGGAATTTTCAAATTCGATAATATTATAAGCTTTCGGGAATTTTATTATTCGGGAACTTTATTTTTTAGAGATTTGCCAATTCGGGAATTTTACAGTGTCACGAATTATATTTTTCGGAGTTTTGCAATCGTCCCATTAAGACATTATTTTTAATAAGTAAGTCATACTTATAAAAAAAAATTAATTGTTTAAATTCGGGAATTTTCTAGTACGGGTATTTTATAATTTGGCTTTCTTTTGTCGCGAATTTTCAAATTCGATAATATTATAAATTATCGGGAATTTTATTATTCAGAAATTTCCAGTTGGGAAATTTTACAGTGTTCGAATTCGATTTTTCAGAATTTTTCAATCGTCCCATTAAAAGATTATATTTAATGAATAAGTAATTTTTATAACAAAAATTTAATTGTTTAAATTCAAGAATTTTCTAGTTCGGATATTTTATCATTCGGAAATTTTCAATCGGAAATTTTATTATTCCACAATTTTCCAATTCGGAAATTTTATTTTTCAGAATTTGTCAGGCGTCCCTGATATTAAAACATCATTTTTAATAATTAAATATAATAAAGAAGTTTCTCTTAATACTGAACACAAAAAAAATCTGAATGAAAAGTTTGATATACGTGAGTCCGATCTGAGCTTAGAATGAAAATTTAGTTTAATTATTATTAACTGGCCGTGAATTAGGCTTGGTCCGAAATAGTGGTGACGTACAATGAATCAAAGAAAATCTACGTTAGATATGGTTCCCTAAATTAAAGGGTCATTAAAAACCGTAAAGTTCAATTAATCATCTATGCACTTCTAGCAGATGACGCATTCTCACAATACTTAATAAAAAACAATTTTGTTTATCAACATTTTTCTAATTATAATTTACAAAATAAAAATATTGCACTCACAATAACTTTAAAAATATTCAAATTATTATTGATATTGATTATATAATCGGTTTTACAGGGTGGAATGAAAATGGTCAAATTAATTATCTTCTGTTCTCTTTTTTTAATAAAAATTCAAATTTTGTGATTTTTAAAACGTTAAAAAATCGCGAACAAAAAAATCATGAACCACAAAATATTCACATTGACGAAACTTCATGTTCGAAATGTTCAATTTTTTCCAAAATGTGTACATAAAAATTTATTTAAAAAAATGTTTTTTGCACATTTTCCCAACAATTTTTAATTATCTAAAAACTGTGTTTTTTTTAGAAAATGTTTATCCCCCCCCCCCCATGTTCGGATGTGAATCCACATCCTAACTTTTAGAACTCAAAAAAATTATATTTTTACTCCAAGTTCTGAAGAACTTAATTTCAAATAGCAACTTGGAATTTAAAAATGAAAAAAACGTCATTTTGAAATTAAAAAATTTTTAACTTACAAAAATAATTATTTTAAAAATGATTTTTGCAATTTAATTTTTTCTTATTATCGCTTGTTACAAATTTTTGTAAAATGGAAGAATTTAAATAAATAATTGGAATATTTCAAAAAATAAAAATTTCCGAACCATTTAAAATATTACTCAATTTGAAAATAACCAAATAATCAAATTCCCAAGAGAAAATGGCCGAATTATAAAATATCCAAACTAGCAAATTCCCGAATTCCAACCATGAGAAAAATTTAATTTTAATAACATTTATTTATTTATTAAATATACAATAACCAAACTTTTTTTAAATCACAAAAAAGATCATAAAAATCAAATTTAAATTTTTTTAAATAAATAAAAAAGTTTGTTTGTTAAATACTATTAGGTTCGGAGAAAAACGGAGAATTTTTTCAATTATTGTTATTTTAAATTTAACCAACAATTTTTCAAACAACTTTTTGAAAAAAATTTATTTCTTTGATAACAATACTTGATTAAAAATTTTTTTAAAATTTACGAAATTTAAATTAGACCAAAATCCAAATTAAAAATCCCATTTAACGTCCAATACTTGATTATTGTAATTTTAATAAATAGATAATATTGATTAAAATACAATATTTCAATTTGGGATTTTTATATTTCGGCGATTTTATCATTTCATGCATTTTATAATTCGGGAGTTTTCAAATTCGGGAAGCTGACTTTTTCGCGATTTTTCAGTCGTCCAAAAATTCCTGACAGTTTTAATGTTTTTAATGAAATACATTTTTTAATGTATTTTTTTAAATTTCATAATTCGAGAATTTTCAGATTCGATAATGTTATGAATTAAAAATTTAAGAAATTGAAATTAGATTAACATCCAAATCAAAAATTCTATTTAACGTCCAATAATCAAGTATGCATTTTTCTCATTTTTTCCTCTTTTTTATTTTTGTCCGAAAATTATTTTATTTTGTCAGATTACAAAAGGAGCTTTTTTTATTTGTTGTGATCTAAATTTAGTCGTTGGATTCTTGTTTTTTTTAGCAGAAGTTTGCATCAATGTTATAAATTGTTCAGGAATTTTATTAAAGTATTTTTTAATTCGAGATTTTTATATTTCGGCAATTTTACAATTTCAGGAATTTTCTTTTTCGAATATTTTCTTTCAGTCGTTCCGAGAATTTTGCAATTCGAAAATTTTGCAATTCAGAAATTTTTCAATGCGGGAATTTTATATTGGGATATTTCAGTTTCATGAATTTTATTTTCTGCGATTTTTCAATCATCTTATAAATTTTATTATTTGGAAATTTTCAACTTCTGTTAAATCATAAACTTTTCGAGAATTTTATTATTAGGGAAATTTCTAATTCAGAAATCCTAGTGTTTGTAAATTTTCTTATTCGGGAATTTTCCAATTAAGGAATCTTATTGTTCGGAAATTTTATTATTCGACAATTTTCCAATCTGGAATCTTACAGTTTCTGGAATTTAATTTTTCCCGATTTTTCAGTCGTCTTTTGAATTTTATTATTCGGAAATTTTTAAATTCGTGAATTTTATTGTTCGCATACTTTATTATTAGGAAATTTCACAGATTCGGGAATTTTATTTTTCGGGATTTTTCTGTAAAATTATAAAGTGTTTGAGAATTTTGTTATTTGGGAATTTTATTATTCGGGAATTGTCCAATTCGGGAATCTTATAGTTACGGGAATTTTATTTTTACCGATTTTTTAGTCTTCTTGTGAATTTTATTATTCGGGAATTTACCAATGCGGAAATTTTCCAATTTGGGAATTTTATTGTTCGCATACTTTATTATTCGGAAATTTCACGGATTCAGGAATTTTGTTTTCCTGGTTATTTCAGACATCTTAAAAATTTTATTATTCGGTAATATTCAAATTCGGAAATTTTATTATTAGGCTCTCAAACAGTGTCGGGAATTATATTTTTCGGGATTGTTCAGTCGTTTTGGGAATTTGATTATTCGGGAAATTTTCAATTCGGGAATTTTATTATTCGAAAAACTTCAAGTTTCAGGAATTTTATTTTCCACGATTTATCAATCTGCTTTGGATTTTATAATATGAGAATTTTCAAAATCTGTAAAATTATAACGTGTTTGAGAATTTTATTATTCGGGAATTTTCCAATTCAGGAATCTTTATGTTCGGAAATTTTATTATACGGGAATTTTCCAATCGGGAATTTTATTTTTCGGGATTTTTCAGTAGTCTTGAGAATTTTATTATTTGGGAATTTTTAAATTGAGAAAAATTATAGACCGTTCTGTAATTCTATTATTCGGGAATTTTTGAATTCAGTAAAATTATAAACTATTTGGGAATTTTATTATTTTTGAATTTTACAGTGTCGGAAATTGGATTATTCGGGAATTATCCAATTCGGGAATCTAAAAATGTAGGGAATTTTATTGTTCGCGATTTTCGACTCGTCTTGGGAATTTTATTATTCGAGAATTTTTTAATTCGGAAATTGTATTATTCGGGAATATTATTTTTCGGAATTTGTCTTTCACCCCCTAATAATTTATTATGCAAATCATTATCATTTTTCACTGAAAATGATTTAAAGGAATAACAATAATTCTTTTATAAAAGTTTACTGAACTCGCTACCCAGCTGCAACTACCGGGGTTTTTGCAGAAACCCAGGACAGGTTTCAGTAATGCAACCGTGTTGCAATGTGTGTTCGATTCTTGCATCGACGTGTGATGGACAAAATGTTGACATGCAATTCTACAAGCGTATGTTTCTACAATTTCAATTTTATTTTAAAACAAAAATATTTTTTCACAAATTTAAATATTTTTACATTCAAACAAATGTTTTAATTTCCTTTTAAAAAGACGCATTTTTCAACAAATTTTTTGCATAAACAATTCAAAAGATTTTATAAAAAACAATGTGTATAATGAAAAAAGACATTATTGACCATGATAAAAATAGTACATTTTTATAACAATTTTAAATGACAAAATAATTCCAAAAAAATATCAAACGCTACAAAATTATAGTTATAGAAAGCGAGAAAAGATATTATATTACATTTTTTAACTCCTATCAACTTGAAATTAATTAATTTTCTTTTTAATTAAAAAATACCTTAATTTCATCTCAAAAATATTTTTTTAAACATATTTCTGTTTATTTTACAGAAATAATATTTTCCTAAAATTAGGGAATTTTAAATAAAATATGCAATAATAGAGATATAAGATATTTCAGATGAAAAATATTATTTTGATTTCCCAACGGAGAGTGTGTCTGGAAAAATCCGTATTTTTATTTTAAAGGGTTTAAGTTTAAATAACAAAATAATTTTTTTTAAATATCAAACTCTACAAAATTATAGTTATAGAAAGTGAAAAAAGATATTGTATTAAATTTTTCTAACGCCTATCAAATATTTTTTGTTTGAACTTTAAATTAATGAATTTTTTTAAATTAAAAAATACCTTAATTTGATCTCAAAAATATTATTCCTATTACGAAAAATATCACATTATCCACTGTGTACCAGTCTCTCCTATTTGTATAAAAAAAGTCAAAAGTCCTACCATTTAAAATTTTATTTTTCATTAATTTTTATTTAATTCGTACCTTCATCCGGAACAGTATTTGAACTCGAAAATGCGATTATCGCCCCAAAGAGGATGAGAGTCGCGACGCCTCGCATCTCGACAACCCCTAAAGAAATCTTTCTTAATACAAATGTTAGTCACGGATCGGAACACATACACTCTGATTTTTAATTTTCACTCGCACTAACACCAATTAACTAATTAATGACAGCTGTAATTGAAATAAAAATTTTAATTCAATCAAAATTTAATTTTGATAGTCTTTTTCAAACCAAAAACTGAGGATAAAGATGCACTTAAGAATGGTCAACCGTCGAGACGACCATTCACACGAGCACCAGCCTCACTGAACTACGGAAACGAATCAGCGGCGTTTTATACGGCGCCCACGGAGTTCCTAGAAGAGTTTCTTAGATAAAAACTCGAGGGGAGATATGTCATATTTTAATTTTAAATTTCGGGGGGTTCACTCTGAATAAGAGTCATTCAGAATAGAAAAGAAATTCCAAAAATTTTACTTTTTGTTAATAAACCCGTTTTATAGAAATTTTAGGAGAGATTGGTATATATTTATAAATTTTATAAAAAAAAATTAATAGAATACTTCAATGTCATTACCAATTTAATTTTTTAAAGTAAACCTTTATTCTAAAAATTGTAGAAAGATATCGATGCCTACTAAATAATTTGCTTTTTATAGGAATAATATTAATAAGCTCTAATAATTTTTTAGAAGAAGTTTGGTTGCACTTTTTGCAGAAAATTATTATGAGAAAATATCATTACTATCATGAGAAAATTAAAATGATCCAGAGTGTACTCGGAACTTTACTTCGAATTAAAGTGATTTAAAATAGAAAACAATTTTCCATAATTTAATTTTTTGAACTAAACCCTTATTCTAAAATATTGTTAGGAGAAGACTGGTGCTTAGTGAATACCAGTTTATACTGGATAATTTGCTTTTAAAATAAATGAAATTAATTAACTCTAATCACTTTTGACGAAAATATCTGATCATACTAACTAATTATTTTATAAATAACTTAAATTAATTTGATTAAAATTAATTTATAATTATAGTATAGCAATTATAATAATTATATGATACTAATAATGGTCAGGAAAAATAAAAAATTGGCCAGGGTAATGTCAGGAGAGTTTGAAAATCTTTGCGATCAACGCGATCTAATAATCTTGACAGTAATTTATTTTCTTTGTATTTCCACATCTTTTTTTAATATTATAAAATATTATTATATTATATTTTTAATTAAACATTTGAATCTTTGGTTGACAGATCAACAATTTTGTGAAATAGTCATTGTTTTGGGTTAAAACTTGAACTTTTTAAAAAATTTATCTCTTTGGGTTAAAAATTCATCTCTTTTGGTAGAAATGTATTGTTTTTGTTGTTAAAAACACAACTTTTGGGTTATAAATTAACCATATTTTATTGAAAAATCAAACATTTTATATGAAAAAAATTTTTTTAAACAAATTTTTAAAAAAGTATTTTCGTGTTAAAGATACATTTTAGTTGAAAATCCATATCGTTGGTTAAAAAATCTTTTATTTTAGGTTAAAAGTAAATTTTTCTATTTAATTAAAAATTTAACCATTTTTATTTTTTATGGCTGATTCATCTTTTTTGATAGAAAAGAAACTAATCTTATTGTTTGAATTTTTTTCTTTTCTGCTTAAAATGCAAATTTCTGTTTGAAAACTAACTTTTTTGTTTAACCCTTAAACGGCCAAAACGCCACTACCGGTACACTGCTTTTCAACGGCCAATAACTAAGACTATTCGACACTAGAAAAAATTATCCCAAAATGCAGTTTAAACAAAAAAAAAACGTGATTTTTCGTGCCTATTTTTTTTGTGAACCATTTTCCAAAGCTTTTCGAGTCTGTAATTAACCTGGAATCTCACTAACCGGTGGAATAAATGTCTAAACTTTGAGAATCCATGGTTTAAAGATCGATTTTTCGTTTTAGTATTTTCAAAATGGCGTCTTAATGGCAAAATTTTTGTGAAAACATTCATGAATTTTTTTACAATAAACGATGCGCTTTTCGGAAAAATCATCGAAAATAAAAAGTTCTTGTAAATCAGCCAAGAAATACGCCTGAATTTTTTCGAAGCGTTTTGAGCAAAATTTTGGATTTTGCATATGAACAATTTTTGCGAAAAGCGCATAGTTTTTCAATAAAAAATTTTCATAGTTCTAAGCATCGTGTAAGAGTAAAATGATTGACGAATATCTATCGTCCGTCTGCCGCAAACAAA
>NC_046661.1:96914966-96924865 GCF_010883055.1 Belonocnema kinseyi
GAGGAATTTCATTGGCACCGTCGGAAAGAGGAGATCTTAAGCAATAAAAATATATGTGTCTCAATTTTTTCTAGTGTCGTATAGTCTTAGTTATTGGCCGTTTGAAAAGCAGTGTCCCGGTAGTGGCGTTTTGGCCGTTTAAGGGTTAAAATTAAAATTTTTGAGTTGGACATTCAACAGTTTTATCAAAAATTTGTCTTTCAGTGTAAAAGGTCAACAATTTTTTATTTCTTTGCTGAAAAATGTATATTCGTTGAAAATTTATCTTTATGGTCGGAAAATTCAACTTTTCGGTGGGACTGCTTCCTTAAAAATAATTTTTTTTTGTAGAAAATTCATAATTTTAGTTGTAAATTCACGTCTTTGGTTGAAAATGAAACTATTTTGTTGAAAATTCTTTGCTTTTTTTTTGGTAGAATGTTGAACTATTTTGTAAAAGATTCCTTTTTTTAGTTCAAAAATTTTTTTTTGTTAAAAGTTTAATAACTTTGTTAAAAATTTATTTTTTGGTTGCAGCTTCATAATTTTAGTTGAAAATTTTACTATTTTTATACAAATTATTTTTTTTTGTTATTAAAAATTTATTTTGTTCTACTGAACATTTTTTCATTTTCGGTTGAAAGTTTATAATTTTTAGTTAATAATTTAAATGTATTGTTGATTTAAAAACTCTGCTGTAAATTCAACTGTTTTGTTGAAAACAAACTCATCTCTTTGTTTGAAAATTTGAATGTTTTGTTAAAAATTCCTTTGTTTTTTTTTCTCTTTTTGAAAATTTATCTTTTTTGCTCAAAAATTTAAATTTTTTGTTGTTGTTGTAAGTTTATATTTTTTAATTGAAAATTTAATATTGTTTTTAATTCAACTCTTTTGGTTGAAATGTAACCTTTCTATGCTTAAAAATTTAACTCTTTGTTTGAAAATTAATCATCCTTGGATGAAGGTTAAATTATTTTATATGAAAATTCACCTTTTTGATCAAATTGAACGGTTTTTTATTTAAAATTAAAATCTTTTTTTTAATATCTACATTTACATCAGTCGTTGTTAAAATATATTTTTGGTTAGAAACTAATCTTCATTATTGAAATTTCCTCTTCTTTGGTTAAAAATGCAGTTATTCAGTTCAAAATTAATTTTTCTTTAAAAATGTATGTTTTCTGGTTGAAAATTCATCTTTTTTTTACAGAAGATTCCTTTTTTTGGCTTGAAAGTTTAACAATTTGAATGCACTTTTTTTATTTGTTGGCTGAAAAATCTTTATTTTTTGAAAGTTCATCGTTTTTTATTGGAAAACTCATTTTTTGGTAGCAAATTAATATTTGTGGCTAGAAAATGTATATTTTTTGGTCAAAATTTAGATTTCTTTGTTAAAAATTAATTTTTTTGTTGCAAATACATCATTTTAGTTGAAAATTCATCTCTTTCATTAAAAATTTGAATATTTTATTGAAAATTATTTTTTTTTTTTGAAAAAATTAATTTTGTACTAAAAATTCAAATTTTCCATTTTTGGTTAGAAATTTATATTTTTAAATTAAAAATTCGACTCTACTGTAGAAAATTTAATTATTTTGTAGGAAAGAGAAATCTTTGGTTGAAAATTTCTCGTCTTTTTGTTTGTTCAAATATCAACAATTATATTTTTCGCCGAGAATTAATATTTTTTTTGGAAAATTTTTTTTTTTTTAAATTCGACTGTTTGGTTAAACATTTATTGTTTTAAGTAGCAAATTCCAATTTTTAGATAAAAATTGAATTATTTTGTTTAAAATTCGAGTATTTTGTTAAAGTTATCTACTTTTTATTAAAAATTGATCTCTCTATTTGAAAATAAATAAAATAAATATATATAAATAATAAAATAAAAATAAAATGATCTCTTTATTTGAAAACATGAATATTGTCTTAAAAATTTGTTGTTGAAAATTCGTTTCTTTGTTATTAAAAATTCCTTTTTTACTAAAATTTTAATTTTTCCATTTTGTATTGAAAATTTACATTTTTTGTTCAAAAATTCGACTAATTTGTTGAAAATTTAACTAATCTGTTAAAAATTCATTTTTTAAATCCAAATGTCAACTATTATAATTTTTGTCAAGAATTAACCATTTTTGGAAAATTTATTCTATTTTGTTTAAAAATTCGACTATTTAGTTAAAAATTTATTGTTTCAAGTAGCAAATTCAATTTTTGTTCAAAAATTTAACTTTTTATTTAAAAATTCCAGTATTTTCTTAAAATCATATTTTTTGGTTAAAAATTTGACTATTTTGTTAAAACTTTTTTTTTAAACAAATTTTTTACTGGAAATTAAACTTGTCAATTTTTGATTGAAAATTTATATTTTTTAAATCAAAATTCAGCTATATTGTTAAAAATTTAACTCTTTGGTCAAAAATGTAACAAATTTGTTGAACATTTTTTTCAAATATCAACTATTATATTTTTCGTCGAGAATTCTCTCTCTTTTTTTAATTTATTCTGATTTTTCAAAAATTCGAGTATTCTATATCAAATTGGATTTGGTTACAAATTTTTGGGGAAAAAATTTAACTAGCTTGTCAAAAGTCAAGTATTTTGTTAAAAATGCATCTTTCTTAGTTGAAAATTTAACAGTTTTGTTTTTAGTTTTTGTTTGTTTAGTTTTCTAATTGTTTCACACTAATTGTTTAAATTAAAACCTAGCTTATCAATTTCTGGTTGAAATTTTATATTTTCTAGTTAAAAATTAAATCTTTATTGTCAACAATATAATTTATGCTGTTGAAAATTTAAGTGTTTGGTTGACAATGTAACTATTTTGTATAAAATTAATTTTTTTGGTTCAAATATCAACTATTATATTTTTTAGCGAGAATTTATCTTTTTTTAAATTTATTATATCCTTAAAAATCTGCCTATTCTATTGTAATTTGGAAATGGTTTTTAAAAATTCATCTTTTAAATATGAAATTTCAGTTTTTGGTTAAAAATGCACCTTTTTGATCAAAATAATTAATTTTTAGAGTCGAATTTGAAATTGCTCTCTGCCATTTATAAAAGGTTCTATGTTAGAAAATTACAAGAATAAACTTTCCGTCTTTTGAATATTAATGGGCATGTAAAAAGAAAAAATGGTCAGAAAAAATCCGGAAATTTTAAACATGAAATTTCTTTCTTACCCCGATCAAACAGTGTGAGATAGAAATTGATTTTTTTCCTAAGCAATTCATTTATTTAAGAACAGAAAAATATTTATAATTTTTGTTATAACTATTAATATTTTTCTGTTATTTATCGTATTTAGGCGCGGCCTGTTTCACAAATACGACCTTGCACATGTATAACAGTAAATGTATATATGAGTGTATGTACCAGTTTTAAACGAGTGGGAAGTGGTTCCACCTACGAAATGTTCGAGCCCAGAGAACTTCTCTTCTTTCCTGTTTGCACAAACATTTCTACTCGGATTTCCCCTCCCAGGATTATTACCCAATTAAAATACGATATTGCTGAGTATGGAAACTGGTCAACTTGTGGATATATATTTTTTTAAACAATCAATTATTCTCTCAGTTTCATGCAAATTCCAAATTTCGTTCTCAAAATGTGTTTTTTAATATCCCATTTCACCTTTCGAAAAAAAACTTTTTTTAACAATATTATATGCGCACAAAAGCGAGTGGGAATCATTGCATTGCAAATTAATTATATACACGTATAAAACAAGCTTACTATGATTTCAGTTTTAAGCTATATTTAATTTTGATTTTTAATTTTTAGACTTTGTTAGTTAGATTTAAATTAGATTATTAGGTAATAAATATATAATGAAAAAATAATTATTTTGATAAATTATATATTCATTTTAAAATATTGGATCATCCTCGATTACCTCTGAATACAGAATTACTCTCGATGACCCAAAATTACTCCGGACAGCATAGGATTACTCTGGATTAAATAAATTTATGAATTACTCCGCCTATTACGCGAATTTTCAACCAACAAGGATTAATTTTTGATCAAATTTTTTATTTTTAGCAAAATTGATGAAATTTTAAACAAATAGTTTAATTTTTGACCAAAAACATAAACGATTAACGATAAAGATTAATTTTCCACCGAAAAAACACAAATTTTCAATAAAAAAACATGAATCTTCAACAAAGTAAATAAATTTTCAACAAACATAATATTTAAGCAGTTGAATTTTCCACTTGCAAAGATAAAGTTTCCACCGCACATGAAATAATTAAATTATCAGTTAAAAATTAATTTTCGACCAATGAAAACGAATTTTCAACAAAATACATGATTTTTGAACAAAATATATTTATTTTTAACTAAATAGTTGAATATAATACAAAATAGAAAATGAATTTTGAAGCAAGAGCCTTAATTTTCTACAAAAAGAAAGAAATTTTAACGCAAAAGTTTAATTTTCAACTAAATAGATGAATTTTTGACTACAATGATAAATTTCTAGCCAAAAAATAACTTTTTAACCAAATTTGTGAATTTTCTATAACCAGAAATTAACATTTTCAACCAAACTTTTTAATTTATTTTATTGATTTTTTATCGAACAAAGAGAATTTTTATCAAAATAGTTCAGTTTTTCATCAAAAAAATGAATTTCGAATACACAATCTTAAATTTTTAAAAAGAAATATAACAAAATACATGAATTTTTAACTTAAAAACTTATTTTTATTAGAAAAAAATTATCTAAATTTTTAGTTTAAAAAATTAATTTTGAACAAAAAAAAACGATGTTTGAACAAAATGTACGAATTTTAAACGAAGTAGTTAAATTTTCAATTAAAGAAATCAGTGGTTAGGTAAAACGATAAGTCATCAAATGAAATAATAAAATTTTTAGTTAATCACTAAATATTAAATAAAATCAAAACGATTTATCAACAAAATAGTTTTCAATTATGAAATTATAAATTATTTTCTACCTAAATTTTTTTTACAAAATGCATTCATCTTCAGCCTAAAGTCAATCTTTTTTCTTTATAACATAATAATTTTGTTTAAACTACAAAAGTTAAATTTTTAACAAAATACATTAATTTTTAACCAAATAGTTGAATTTTTGCCTAAAAAAGATAAATTTACAACAGAAAATTGAATTTTTAGCTTAAGGAATTATTTACAAAAAAACACGAATTTTCAATAAAGTAGTTAAATGCTCAACAATATTATTTAATTGTTATCAAAAAGGAAGAATGAAAAAAATTAATTAATTTTCTACAGAGAAAAAAGAATTTAAAAAATGACATGAATTTTCAAAAACAAATAGTTGAATTTTTAACTAAATAGTTCATTTTTTAACCAAAAAGATGAGTTTTGAAGCAAGAATCTTAATTTTTTCCCAAAAAACAAATTTTCAATAAAATACATGAATTTTCAATGAAGTAGTTGAACTTTTAGATTAACAAAATTTCATCAATTGAATTTTCAACACGAAAAGATTTGAAAGATTAATTTTTGACAAAAAAAAACTAATTTTTAAAGAAAAATGATAAATTTTAAGATAAGTTATTTAAATTACCAGTTAAAAAATAAATGGATGAGAAACGAATTTTTAGCTAGAATGGATAGTTTAATAGTAGTGGAATTTTCAAGAGAAAAAATAATAATTTTCAAACAATTGAATTTTCAAGTTGAAAAATATAAATTGCCCAACACACATTAAATGATTCAATTTGTAGTTAAAAAGTTAATTTTGGAACAAAGAAATGAATGATAAACTGAAATGATGAATCTTTAAATGAAATAGTTAAATTTCCAGTTAAAAAATTAAGTTTAAAAAAAAAAATTTCTAACCAAGATGGTAAATTTTCAACTGAAAAGAATGAATTTTCAACTAAAAAAGAAATCGCTTCATTTCAATTCAAGAAGTTAGTTTGAAAAGAAACGAATTTACAACAACAAATATAAGGCTTTAAGCAAAAAAAGAGATCTTCTACTAAATATTGAAAGTTTAAATTTGGTTATTTTTTGACTGAAAATTTTTTTTTGGTTGAGAATTAAATTTTTTTGTTGAAAATTCCTCTTTTTTATGAATGCAACTCTTTATTCAAAAATAAAATATTTATTACTACTTTGGTGAAGATTCATTTTTTTGTTTAGGATTTATTATTTTAACTGAAAATTCTGAAAATGCATCTTCATGGTCGACAGAAGACGATCACTCATATTGTTATTTCTCTCTGATTTTCATGCTGTTCTGAAACATAAGACGATCAACCACAATGTCAGTAGTCAATCACTTTGATACAGTTCTAAAACATATGGCAATCACTCAAATTGCCATTTGTTTCTGAATTTCATGTAGTTCTAAAAAATAAGACGATCAATCACATTACTAGCATTTTATAAATTTCATACAGTTCTAACACATAAGGAGATCAATCACATTGCCTTTCTTTTTTGAATTTAATTTAGTTTTAAAGCATAAAACGATCGCTCACATGTCAGTTGTTTCTGAATTTCATACAATCGTCAAACAAAAGATGATCAATCACATCGTTACTTGTTTAGGAATTTCTTACAGAAACGAATCAAACGTAAGTGACCGTCTTATGTTACAGAACTTAATAAAGTTCAGAAAAAAAGGACAATATGATTGATCGCCTTATATTTTATAACTTTATGAGATTCATAGACAAATAACAATGTAATTGATCGTCCTATGATTTTATGAATATTAAATTGAGTAACAAATGTAGTGTGAGTGATCGTATTATGTTTCATAGCTTCGAGAATTTTAAAAACTGAAGATAATGTGATTGATCGCCTTATGTTTTAGAACTTTATATGAAAATCATAGACAAGTAATAATGTGATTGGTCGTCTCATATTTCACGACTGTATAAAATTCGGAAACGAATGAAATTTGAGCGATCGTTTTATGTTTTAGAACTTCATTAGGTTCAGAACCAAATAACAATGTGATTGATCGCCTTATGTTTTAGAACTGTATTAAATTCATAAATAAGTAACATAATAATTGATCGTCTTATGTTTCATGAATATTAAGTTCATTAACGAACGTAGTGTGAGTGATCGTCTTATATTTTAGAACTTCATGAAATCGTGACACGAAAGAGTAGTTTATTGCTCGTTTTATTTTTGATAACTGTATGAAATTTATGAACCAGTAAGAATCTGATTGATCGTCTTATGTTTCACGACTGTTTTAAATTCGGAAACGAATGGAATCTGAATGATCGTCTTATGTTTTAGAACTTTATGAAATTCATAAACGAAAGACCATGTGATTGATCGCCTTATGTTTTATAACTACATGCAATTTAGAAACAAATGACATTTTGAGTAATCATCTTATGTTTGACACCTTTATGAAAATTATAAACAAGTAACAATGTGATTGATCGTCTCATGTTTCACGACTATATAAAATTCAGAAATGAATGAAATTTGAGCAATCGTTTTATGTTTTAGAACTGCATGAAACTCAGAAACAAATATCAATTTGACTGATCACCTTATGTTTGAGAACTGTACACAATTCATAAACAAGTAAGAAAATCTTTGATCGTCTTATATTTCATCAATATTATATTCAGTAATAAATATACTGTGAGTGATTGTCTTATATTTCAGAATTTCATGAAATTCCGAAACAAAAGACTAGCTGACAGATCCTCCTATTTTATAACTGTATGGCATTCATGAACCATTAAGAATGTGATTGATCATCTTCTGTTTCACGACCGTTTTAAATTCCGAAACGAATGAAATGTGAGTGATCCCCTTATGTTTTAGAACTTTAGAAAATTGAGAAACGAAAGACAATGTGCTGTAACGAAAAAAGCGAGAGTGATCGTCATATATTTCAAAACTTCATGAAATTGAGAAAAGATAGAGTAGCTGATTGATTGCCATATTTTTTATAACTGTATGACATTCATAAATCATTAACAATGTAATTGATCTCTTATGTTACACGAATGTTTTAAATTCCGAAACAAATGAAATGTGAGAGGTCGTTTTATTTTATAGAACTCCATTAAGAGCAGAAACGGATGACACATGTTATTGATCGCCTTATGTTTGAGAAATGTATGAAATTCACAAAAAAAGTAAGAAAATGGTTGATCGTCTTATGTTTCATGAATATTAAATTCAGTAACAAATGTAATGTGAGTGATCATCTAATATTACAGAACTTTATGAAATTCCGAAACGAAAAACTAGCTGATTGGTCGCCCTATTTTTTATAACTGTATAACTGTATGACATTCATAAGCCATTACGAATGTGATTGATCGTCTTATATTTCACAAATGTTTTAAATTCAGAAACAAATGGAATGTGAGCGATCTCTGATGTTTTAGAACTGTATATAATTCATAAACAAGTTTTAAAATGATTGATTGTCTTATGTTTTATGAATATTAAATTTAGTAACAAATGTAGTGTAAGTGATCGTCTTATATTTCAGAGCTTCATGAAATTCAGAATCGAAAGAGTAGATGATGGATCGCCTCACTTTTTATAACTGCACTGTTGAAAATGTTCGAAATTCTACAAAACTTCTACAACACTTCTACAATACAAGCGTAAGCTAAAATTGCAAATATGGTATGGGAGTGACGAAATTGCAATACATGTACTGTAAGTGTTGTGAATCGTGAAGTCACCGTCCAGCATTCCAATACATGTATTAGAGCATTTGTAAGAGGCAAATGGTGCACAAGGAATTAACGGAATTAATGAAATTCAAGGAATTGAAGGAATTCGCGAAATTAGTCGAATTTAACGAATTTATAAAATTCGCGGAATTCACGGTAGTCATGGAATTCTCGGAATTTATGGAATTCATCAAATTTATGGAATTCTCCAAACTTATGGATTTCAAGAAATTTGTATGGAAATCAAGGAATTCATCGAATTCAAGAAAATTTAGGATGCAATTCGTAAAATTCATAGAATTAATGGCATTTACGGAATTCATAGAATTCACGGAATTCATAGAATTCACGGAATTCATAGAATTCACGGAATTCTCGGTAGTCACGAAATTATCGGAATTTATGGAATTCAAGGAATTGACGGAATTGATGAAATTCACAAAATTGATGGAATTCACAAAATTGATGGAATTCACTAAATTGGTTAAATTCAAGGAATTCACGAAAGTCAAGCAATGATTGAAAATCATGAAATTAAATGCATCCATGCAATTTATGGAATGCATTAAATTCACGGAACAAAGGCATTCAACGAATTCATGAAAATCAAGGAATTTATGGAATTTAGGGAATTCAAGGAATTCTAGGAATTTTATAAATTCGAAGTATTCACGAAATTCATGGAATTGAAAGAATTCACGAAATTTATGGAATTCCTTAATTTCCTGGAATTGATCGAATTAAAAGAATGAATAGAATTCAAGGAACGCATCGAATTCAAGGAACTAATCAAATTAAAGGAATTTCATAGAATTTAAGGAATTCATAGAATTCAAGAAATGTAATAGAATGCAATAAATTTCATAAAATTCAAGGAATTTTATAGAATTCAAGAAACGCATCGAATTCAAGGAATTAATATAGTTCATGGAATTCATAGATTTCCAGAAATTTCATGGAATTCAAGAAAATTCATAGAATTCAAGGAATTTCAGAGTTCAAGGGATTCATATAATTCAGAGAATTCATATAATTCAGAGAATTAATAAAATTCAAGGATTTCATGGAATTAATCAAATTCACGGAATTTTCTAAATGTAGGAAATTCACTGAGTGTTAAGAATTCACGGAATTGACTATCATCACGGAATTGATGGAATTCAAGAAACACACAAGAGGGGATGTATATGTATGTATATGTATATATGTGGATATATATATGTATATGTATGCATGTGTATGTGT
>NC_046661.1:96924965-96930886 GCF_010883055.1 Belonocnema kinseyi
ATCCCATCCACACACTACTCCTTTCCCCTGCCGAGTGAGTCACGCCTACCCCGAAAGGGAAATGGCTTAATGGTGTAATAATAATAATAATAATAATGAAATTTATGCAGTATGTGTAATCAACAAAATTCACGAAATTCACGTATCCCAACAAATTTACGGAATGTAAGTATTCACGGAATTTACGGAATTCAAGAACTTTGCGGAATTCTTTAGAGTTCATGAATTTATGCATTCCGTGAATTCCGTGATTTCATTGAATTCCATGCATTGATTGAATTGCGTGAATTTCATAAATTTGATAAATTCCATGTATTCAGTGAATTACTTGAACTTCGTAAATTCTTTCAATTCTGTGAATTCAGTACATTCTGTGACTTTCATGAATCTTGTGAATTCTGCGGATCTCAAGAATTCCATTAATTCCGTGAATTCCATGAACTCCTCGAATTTCATGAATTCCGTGAAATCCGCGAATTTCGCGAATTTCACGAATTCTGTGAATTTCGCGTATTCCATAAATTCCATGATTTCCATGAAATCGGTGTATTCCAATACTTGTGAGGTACCATACCAATTCCAGCATTTAGAAACTACAACATTATAGATTTGATTCACACTGTTAAAAATTTCTCTCGGAAACTTCGAATACATGTATTGGAAGTTTCCGAAATAAATTTTTAACAGTGTGAATCAAACCTATGCACCATTAACAGTGTCATTTATCGTCTTATGTTTCACGATTGTTTTAAAGTTCAAAACGAATGAAATGTGAGTGATCCTCTTATATTTTACAACTTAGAAAATTTAGAAACGAAACACAATGTGATTGGTCGCCTTATGTTTTAGAACTACATGAAATTCCGAAACAAATGGCAAAATGAGTAATGGTCTTATGTTTTAGAACTTTATGAAAATCATAAGCAAGTAGCAATGTGATTGATTGTCTCATGTTTCATGAGTGTATGAAATTCTGAAACGAATTCAATTGGAGTGATCGTTTTATGTTTTAGAACTACATTGAGTTCAGAAACTAATGACAATATGAGGGATCACCCTATGTTTCAGAACTATATAAACTTCATAAACAAGTAAAAAATGATTGATTATCTTATATTTCATGAAGATTGAATACAGTAATGAATATATTGTGAGTGATCGTCTTATATTTCAGAACTTTAGGCGATCAATCAGATAGGAAAGTACCTGATTGATCGCCTTATCATTTTATAATCATGAATGTTGTTTTTGTATATTATTCTGCATAATGTGCCCAATTTTTACAATTTTTCTGATTTCAAATTTCTGCTCATAGGGGGAAAATTAATTTTTTTGTTGAATTCCCAAAATTAAAAAAAATATAGAAGCTCTAAAAATTATGAATCTTTTTTTTTAGCTTATAAAAACTTTCTTTTGTTCAGAATGTACTTCCAAAAAAATTGAAAAGATCAGATCCTTCAGAATGAAGAGTCAATGTGAAAAATTAAGCAACTTGACATTTTTAACGATCTGATCTCAATTTTCTTGGAAGTATATTTCGAACATAGGAAAGTTTTTCTGTGCTAAAAAAAAAGTTATTTACAGAGCTCCTAGACTTTTTTTATTTTCAGGTATATAGAATTTAGATACTTTGAAAGATTTCAAAAAATTCACAAAGATATCGAAATTTTCAAAGGATTATATAACCATTTTAAATATTTTAAACGATTGCAAAATTGTTTAGGAGAGTTTAAGCAATTTCAAATATTACACTGACTTTAAAAAAATTTCTCAAATTTAGGGACAATTATTGTACGAATATTTGAAAGAATTCATAAATTTTCCAAAACATTTAATGGAGTGCACAACAATTTCTAAGATTTTCACTTTTTTTAATTAATATAATAGATTTTATATAAAGATTTCACAAATATTTCAAAGGATTCATGAACTTTTTAAAAGATTTCACGAAAAAAGATTTCAGGCTAATTTCAAGATCTAACATAGATTTTACATACTTTGAAAGATTTTACAAAATCGACAAGGATATCGAAATATTTAAAGGATTATATAAATTATAAAATTTTTTAATATTCCACTGATTTCAAACGAATTCCGAAAATTTCGGGACAATATTATGAATATTTAAAAGAATTCATAAATTTTTTAAGATATTTTGAAAATTTTCAAAAATCTTTCAGAGATTAGCAATTTTTTTTAAATCCCAAAAGATCACACACCAATTCTAATACCACACGTAGATATTACATACTTCAAAATATTTCAAGAAATTCACAAAGATTTCGAACAATTTAAAGAATTGCACGAAAATTCCAAAGATTTTCATGTTTGAAAATTAATACAACAGATTTCATAAAGATTTCACAAATATTTCAAAGAATTCATAAGGTTTTTAAAATATTTCTAAACATTTTTTTAAGATTTAAAACTTTTCAAAAAACTCCAAAAAATATTTCACACAAATTTAAATATTTTGGCTGCATATTTTCTTTCCAATGTAAACATATTTATGTTCTAAACGTTTTTACAAATCAAAAAATATCGTGTTTTATATCAAATATATCAGGATAAAACAAATTACCCGAGAATATAATATATCATTCAGAAAGTCTAGTGGTATATTAAGAAAAATATTCTCTTGTCATTACTATACGTTTCGAGCTAAGACGTTTTTGATTTATAACATTTTTTATCTTTATAAATTAATATAAAAAAATACATAGAGGAGAGTGCTCGAATATGAGATATTCTCGTAATATGAGAAAGCGGGGTATCAGCTAAACTAAGAGACCCACTCTGTTGGTTCTATCACTAACTTGTAGCCCTTGAAGAAAGAGTAATTTCGTGGTATAGTCCATTTTTCATTAGGCTTCTGAAGATTATAGGCGAACTTTTTGTGAAATCGATGGTGGTCGAGTTCTTGGAAGGGAATTCGTTAAACCCTATTTATTATTCATTAATTATGTATTTAGCAGTAAAGTTTGTCTGCAGTGATGGGGATTGACTCACTAAGTAGAAAAATATCGATAGTGTGGAAGTTTTTCATTGTACAGGTCAGGCATAGTGAATGCATAGTTGCACGGTGTGGTTCTCATAATATGAGATACCTGTGGTTTATACAACACTGTGGCTGCGCGGGGGAAACTGGTTACAAAACTGCTTGTGACTACTGCAAAAACTAAATATATGTAAATAGCAGTAAATTTAAACTTCGGAAACATAGAATGAAGTTTTTCATTAAAAATAATACTTTATTTTGCATTTTATTAGCTATTTCCTGGGGTATCTCATATTATGAGAATAGTTTGACGAGTTTGGAAAAAGCACTTTTTTAACATTTTTTTGTATTTTCAGCATAAAAAAAATTTTCAATAAAATTTTTTATTTGAGCTTCTTATAACAAACTAAATTTCCTTTAAAATGACCTATATTACTTTTAAATTTAGTACATAGAATTCCGACAATTACGCCAGAGTTGGTATCTCATATTTGGGTACTATCCTCTGCATGAATTTCGAAGGGCTCAATTATAAAACCAATTGTGTTCTCACCATATGACTTTATATGAGTTCTATTACTGACTTATTTATTACTTATTGCTTATCATACATTAAAATTTCATGATATTTAAAACATATGTACACTGTTAAAAATTTCGGTCGGAAACTTCCAATGCATGTATTGGAAGTTTATTTCCGAAACATAAGTTAACGCTACAATCTATAATATTGTAGTTTCCAAATGCTGGCATTGGTATGGTACTTCACATATATTGGAATTCACTGATTTCATGGAATCGATGGAATTTATGAAATACGCGGAATTCATGAAATTCGTAGAATTCATGAAATTCGCAGAATTCATGAAATTCGCAGAATTCATGGAATTAACGGAATTAATGGAATTCTTGAGATTCGCGGAATTCACAAGAATCATGAAAGTCACAGAATGTACTGAATTCGCGGAATTTAGGAAATTCAAGTAATTTATCAAATTCATGGATTTCACCAAATTCACGAAATTCACGGAATTCATTAAATTCATGGAATTCAAAGAAATCACGGAATTCACGGAATGCATGAAATTCATGAAATTCAACAAATTTCGCAAATTTCTTTAATTTCTTAAATTCCGTTAATCCTTGAATTCCGTGAATTTGTTGGATTCCGTGAATTCCATGAATTTGGTTGATTCCGTAATTCGCATAAATTTCGTGAATTCATATAACTCCATTCATTCCGCTAAATTTATTATTTTCGTCCATATCTCCAATACCATGAATTCTGCGAATTCCACGATTTACGTTAGTTTCATGAATTCACCGAAATGAAGGCATTTTGCAAATTCCATAAATTCCGGACTAAACTAAATTCCGTGCATTTTCTTAAATTCCATTAATTCCGCAATGATAATCAATTCCGAGAATTCTTAGCACTTCGAGAATTCCGTAAACTTAGCGAATTCCGTAAATTTGATTAATTCCGTGGATTCCTTGAATTCTGTGACTTTCTTGAATTCTGTTAATTCTATAAATTCCTTTAATTCTATGAAATTCTTTGAATTCTATGAATTCCATTAATTCCATAAATTCCATGAATTTCACGAAATCCATCAATTTCGTGAATTCCTTTAATTCCATCAATTCCGCGAAATTCATGAATACCCTGTATTTCTTAAATTCCTTGATTTTCATGAATTTTTTTATTTTCATGAATTCGTTAAATGTCCTCGTCCCGTGAATTTCATAAATTTCATGAATTCCATCAATTTCGTGAATTCCTTGAATTCCATGCATTATATGAATTTCGTAAGTTCCTTCATTTCCATAAATTTCGTGGATTTCATGATTATCTTGAATTCCTAAAATTTCTTGAATTCCTTGGATTCCATAAATTTAATGAATTCGATAAATTTCGTGAATTACATAAATTTTGTGAATCCCATGCATTTCGTGAATTCCTTAAATTCTACAAAAAAACGAGAATTCCGTAAATTCCTTAATTTCGTGAATTCCTTTAATTCCTTGATTTCCATTAATTCTGTTAATTCATTATGCACCATTTTCCTCTTACAAATGCTTTAACACATGTATTGGGATGCTGGACGGTGACTTCACGAGATTTACAACACTTGCAATACATGTTTTGCAATTTCGTCACTCCAATACCATATTTGCAATTTTAGCTTACGTTTGCGAATTGCAGAAGTGTTCTAGAAGTTTTGTAGAATTCCGAACATTTTTAACAGTGTAGTAGTCCAAGTACAAATGTGAGCCCGCACATAATAGTCCACACTGAGAAAAATGTTTGTTTGCATCAAACAACAAAATATATTTTAATTCATATAATTAAATTAAACCATTTTTTTGCTTTAATTAAAAAAAGGTTTATTTAATTTCAGGAAATGGAAACTATATGCTATATTGGTTGAAACAAATAATTTGATTGGTGCAATTTGTTTGATTTCAATAAAAAATGGACGTTTATAGAGCAATGCATTTTTTTAAAATCTGTTTATTCGAATGCATAAAAATATTTATTTGATTCAAACAAAAAATACAGTATAAAGCAGCTCTGCAAAGTGCCGCTAGGCGTGCTAAAGCGCGGCCGGCGATTCCTGAGGAACTAACCTAGAATCTAAATTAATTGATCATGTGATTAATTTAATGGTATTCGCCTTTTTTCAGTGTTGTATTATTCTAAAGGTTCTGATATACTGTCAAATCATAAATTAATTTAAAAATGGACGCAATATCTCTAGTGTAGGAACAACTTGAAGTTTGGGGCTTTTACCTTGGATATAATTGAAGATGTCGGATGTAAGTCTTTTTCAATATCTTTGTTATAAAGATGATTTATTAGATCAATCATATTTTTTTCTATTATAATTATCATTGTGTACTTAAAATCAGGAACACTTAT
>NC_046661.1:96930986-96932322 GCF_010883055.1 Belonocnema kinseyi
TGAATGGGTTAAAAATAAAATTTTTTCAGACTGAAATAATATCTGAAGTCATAATTGAAAATAATTTTAAAAACTAATATCTATTAATTCTTTAATTTTGAACGGATTCAGAATCATCTTGTGAAATCAATTATTTTTTCATTTTTAATACCTTAAATTCAATTTAAAAAATATTATTTTAAAATTCTTTCAATAAAAAAAATTAATTTAAATTAATTAATTTTCTATCAAATAATTGGTATTTTAACTGATACAATGTAAAGGATAAAATTTCAAACAAAAATTTTAAACAAAATACATGAATTTTCAACGAGATTATTTTTTTAATTTGCAGCTTCAAAAATGTATTTTCAACAAGAGAGATAAACATTAAAATAAAAAAAAATTTAACAAAGTAGTTGAACTTTTGATAGAAAAGAGGACTTTTTTTTACAAAATAGTTACATTTTCAACAAAATAATTAATTTTTCAACCAAATAATTGAGTTTTTATCCAAACGAGCTGAATTCCAAAATCGCCAATTCCTTGAATTTCTTTTAAATGCGGATGAAGATATAAATAAGACTATTATAATTTAACATAATTATAATATTATCATTATTAATATGTGTATATATTTATATATATTTATAATAGTATCAATATTTATATTATTTATATTTTATACTTGAAATAACGTAACCTCAAAATATACGCATATAAAGAGGCGCGCGAAGTATTCCAATCATAAGAATCGTCAGCATCGAAATCTGGAAATATTAAAATCCCAATCTTTTGATTTTATTTCAAAGCAGATAGACATATAAATAGAACCGCCGAAGTGTTCCGACCGGCAATCGTGCACCTTCGAGTTTTCAAATTTAGAAGTGGAAAAATGGGTTGCGCGCGCAACGCAGTCATGTACATCGTCTCGTACTATATACACAGGGACATTGACCTGTGATCGCAATGGGGTGTACCCCATTTCAAATAAGGGATCACTGCCTGGAAAATCTGACTTTTCAGAGTAAGCCACCTTTGTTCGGCGCACGACACACATGTATTAACATACTACACTGATAAAAATGTTTGTTTGAATCAAACAAATTAGGTTTCAATCAAACAAATTATTCCTGTAATATGGGGCCAAACAAATGTTTCTTTGATTCAAATAATGTATAAGCTCGATAACATGTTTATTGTAAACCATAATTATCATTGCATATGTAAAAGCAGAAACACTTATTCAATCCGAATGCTAAATTCTGGTTAATTTTTTTGTGCTTCTCATTTCTGAATTGAACAATCGTAAATTAGAATAATGAGAAATGTACCAGAGTTAGAAATTTGATTTGAA
>NC_046661.1:96932422-96937622 GCF_010883055.1 Belonocnema kinseyi
TTGAAATAACAGAACCTCAAAATATACGCATATAAAGAGACGCGCGAAGTATTCAAATCAGGAGAATCGCCAGCATCGAAATCTGGAAATATTAAAATCCCAATCTCTTCATTTTCTTTCAAAGCAGATAGAGATATAAATATAACCGCCGAAGTGTTCCGACCGGCAATCGTGCACCTTCGAGTTTTCAAATTCAAATGAGAAAAAATGGGTTGCGCACGCAACCCAGTCATGTACATCGTATCCTACTATATTCACGCGGAAATAGACCTGTGATAGTATTGAAGTGTACCTCGTTTCAAATCTGGGATCACTGTTTCCAGGGCGAGCGGTCGAATTCGACCCAATAGGCGAGACGTTTAGGAGAGAGGGAAGACTCACGCAATCTTCCCTCTCCACTTGACACTACCTTCTCATGTATATCGCGGCGCCATTACCGCGTTTCACGCGAACATCATTCCCCACAGCATCATAAGACACATCACAGACACGGTTCAGTGCACATGGTAAATTAATCGATTCTGATCTACCAGACGCATCAAATTGCTATCTGCATATGTGCTTTTGAGCAGTAATACTTTGCTGAAGTAGTTTTCTACCAAACTACAACGAATAAAAATCTTCTGCCCTTTTCAGGGCTATCCTGAAAATGACCACCCCCAACCCTTCTTCTACCATACCCAAGCAATCTCCTTGCGCACCACCTGATTTCTCTTATCCAAACCCTAATAATCTCACCAATGAACAAATGCCGTTTATAATAGTCGATCTTTGAAAAATTCTGGACTCTTATGAGGTCGCCCTTGTCTCCAAGGTTGCCTCGACCTCAGCTATTCCGTCCGATGGCTCGGAAGCCATGGGCACCCTGCAATCCCAAGTAAATCTTGATTCCTCGCTCGATGACGCTTCCGACTTTCAGAAAGTCAAATCTAAACGCGCCAAACGGAAACGCACTATTAGTCCCACTAAATCAACCAACCCCTCGCAATCCGACGATGACTTTGTCTTCTCGAGCGCATCGGATGATGAAGAATCCACGACTAAAGAAAGGAGTCCTCCTCCAATCCGCATCCTATGTAGAGAGCTCTGGCCCAAAATCCACTCAACTCTCTGTAGAGCTGACATTCTCATTCGATCTGCTAAAAACACCACTGACGCTATAATATTCTATCACCAAACAGTTGATAGTTTCCGCGCCATCACTCTCAAACTCGACAAACATAAAATCAGTTACACCACCAAGCAGCTTCAGCAGGACAAAGACCTTATCGTTATCATCAGAGGAGTCGACGAGTCCCTTACGGAAGAATCCACCCTCGAAGAACTACAGAGAAAACTTCCCTCTGTTAAACGAGTTCATCGCATGAAAAAAGGCGAAAAAATCTGGCCCCTGGTTGTAGTTCATCTCGACCCATCCTCTACCACATCCAAGTCCATTTTCGGCATCGAACTCTTAGCTGGACTTAGCGTTCAAGTTGAAGTAAAACGAAAATCCAATCTTATTCCTCAATGCCGTCGTTACCTCAAATTCCTCCACACGGAAAATTACTGTCATGCATCTTGGGCTTGGGCCTTCTGCGCACGAAGCCACGCCACAGCATCTTGCCCCGGTAGAAATAAAAAAGATTCCACTCTATCCTGTCTCAATTGTAAAGGCCCCCACTGGGACACCTACCGCGGATTCCCTAAAGTTCCACAAAAATCTGGATCCAAATCACCTTCAACTCGCTAACACCCTTAACCTAATCTTATTGCCAACCTTTCTCCCCTTCCTAAACCTTGTAGTGCTTCCAAGCCCGCTTCCTATCAAAGGTCCTTCGCGAACGTAGTCTCAGCGTGTCCTCTATCGCAAGCTCAAAATCAGACCCAATCCTCTCCCAACACCGACCCCGTACAAAATCCACAACTACAGAAGCTTTTTCGTGACTTCCTCTCGTCCTTCGCAGCTGCCCTTCAGCTCCCAAAGCTCGGACGTTCATAAAGAAAAATTAACTATCCTTACCTGGAATGCTAACAGCATTTCCGTTTCCAAAATATTAGAATAAATTCAACTTCTCAACGATAAATTAATCGATGTTTCCTATATCACCGAAACTCATCTAATTTCTGAAAAGAAACTATATTCCTGACTATTCTGTATACAAAAAAGACCGTTCTTCGTCCAAAGGCGGTGACGTGACACTTCTAGTTCGTAACACCCTCCGTCACTCAGCCATCAGCACAAATTCTTCTCCTTGCGAAGTAACTGGAGTCGAAATCCATCTTGACTCTAATCCCCTTCGGATTCTCTTACTTTACGCTCCACCAGATATCAATGACATATCCGAAATACCTAACCTCTTTAGCACCAACACCCCAACAGTGGTTGCTGGCGATTTTAATGCCACACATAAAGCCTGGGGCTGCCTCACAAATAACACCAAGGGCAACACTCTCCTCAGAACCCGGAATCGCCATAATCCGACTATCGAGGCCCCCTATGACCCCACTCACTTTCCTAGCTCTCCTAAGCACCAACCTGACATCCTCGACATCTTCTTAACAAAGAATATACTCATCGACAAAGACCCCTGCACTCTTTCTGAACTAAGCTCCGACCACAACCCAGTATTGCTGGAGTTATCGGGTAGCCCCGAACTCTCTCCTCCGACAAAATCTAAAATCGATTACCTCCATTTAAAAAATATTTTCGAAACTTCTTCTATTAGATGCTGTCAAATCCGTTCTACTTCTGGCCTGGATGCAGCTGTTGAAGCCCTGACAAAAGACATCCAAAACTCTGTTCAACTTCCCTCCTCAACCCACTCCACTTCTAGATTTAAAAACAAACTCCCACCCCCCACCCACAGCCTTATTCATAAGAAAAACGAAGCCCGCAAACATTGGCAGTCTTTCCGTAGTCGTAAACATCGCCAGCGTCTGAACTTCCTTCAAAGAAAACTAAAATCCCTTCTCGAACCCATCGTTAAGTCCTCCTTCGACTCCTTTATAGCCGAAGCCAAATTAAATCCCAAAAGATGCTGAAAAGTCATCAAATACCTTCGTAATATAACACCCCCTCTCTCTCTCTTGCCAAAGACGATCAATCTTTCTCTCTTGATCAGGAAAAAGCAAAAATCTTTGCAGAATCTCTCAAAGAGCAATGCTCTCCCTTTCCTAGTCTTGATAAATTCGCTGACTTCCACGACCATATCTCAAATACTGCAAAAAATTTCACGGTTACAGACACAAACTTCATTCCCACCACACCTAAAGAAGTATCCGACGTAAAGCCGCAAAGCTCCCGGTAATGACTCCATCAGTAATAAGGTACTGAAAACTCTTCCCCGCAAACACATTGTAGCCATCTGCAACATTGTCAACGCAATGATGAGACTACAATACTTTCCCCTGGCCTGAAAAGAAGCTATTGTAATCTTTATCCCAAAACCGGGTAAACCTGTCAGCTCAGCATCCAGCTATCGACCTATCAGTCTACTTTGCACTCTTAGCAAACTAGCTGAAAACATTATTCTCTCACGTTTTGATGATTTTGTCTCACAAAACAATTTTCTCCCTGACTTCCAGCACGGTTTTCGCAAACGTCATGGAACAGCCTATCAACTTCTCCGTGTCTCCGAGTACATTGCCGAAAATCTCAATAAAGGCAGGCACACAGCCATGCTTCTTTTAGACTGCAAAAAAGCCTTCGATAGAGTTTGGCACGACGACCTTATCTATAAACTCATCAAGCTAAAATTTTCCCACTATCTTATCGGTTTAACAAAAGCCTTTCTCTCGAACAGGAGCTTCAGAGCTCGCGTTGGATAATCCTTATCGGACTCTCAACCTATAACCTCTGGTGTCCCTCAGGGCTTCAAAATCTCTCCTTCTCTCTTCATCCTGTTTTGCTACGACGTACCTGTTGACGAGAAAATAGTCACGGTCCAATACGCTCACGATGTTGGTTTTCTTCATTCCTCCAAGGTCATCAGTCATTGCTCCTCCCGTCTAAATAGATTCACTCCAATTGTTCTCGCCTGGTACTACAGATGGAGATTTAAAATCAACAAGTCCAAATCTGAAGCTGTTTTCTTTTCTCGACGTCAGCGCAAACCCCCTAAACTCTTTGTAAACTCTTTGCCTATTGAATGGAGTGCCTCCGCAAAATATCTCGGCGTCATTTTTGACAAAAGACTCACTTGATCGAAACAAATCCACGCTACACGCAAGAAATCCAATGGGGCCTTTATTTTACTAAAACCCTTCTTCAATAACCCCACAGTTTCTCGAGCCACCACAGCTCGTGCCTTCAACGCTATAATTAGGAGCATTTGTACCTGCGCGATTCCTATCTGGCGCTCTACCACCCCAAATCGTCTTTCTAAATTAAATACTCGTAGCACCTACATGCGCCTTCTCCGCTCCGTTTTAAATATTCCTTGGTTCATCCGCAACAAACAAATCCTCTCGGAAACCAAGTTTCTTTCCATCATCGATGCAGCTCGCACTCACGCAGCAAACCTTCGTTCTTCAGTGGCCAGTCACCCAAACTCCAGCATCAATTCACTCGCAAATTATGCAAGTGAAACTTCCGACCGTTTAAGAAGGCCCTGTCTTCTAGCCTCGCCGCCCTGATTTAACTCACCCATCTTTCTCTCTCCGTGTTTCGCTTCATGCGCGAGTGTCCTTGCAGTACTAACTGCTTAGACCACCAAATTTCGTTTCATCTTTTTTTTAACTTGGTTCATAACCTTCAGGGTTGAGCAACCAAACGAGGAGGGGTTTTAGTCGGTAGGCGCTCCGGGCGAATCCGACACTACCCACTTTTCTTGGGTGTCTTTTAGAAGATTCCCCCTCCTCGGCCCCTAAAAAAACCGCATTTCACGCAGTGCTGCCAGAAAGAGCTACAAATTTACCCTCACTATACCTATCGTTTGGGAGCCGCAAAAAAGAAGGTGCATGATTACCACTGTGAGTGTGTGTGTAGGCCGAAAATGCACGATTCGACTTCGGTTTTCTGCTGTACGATGATTGCCGATCTGAAAACTTCGGAAGACTTCGGTGGTATTCTATTTATATCTCGATACCCATTTGAAATAAATAGAAAAAATTTGGCGAATTTAATGTTTCGCGTGATTCTTCATTTCATGCATGAGTCGATTTTGAGGTTATGTTTTTTAGGTGTACCGAATATGCAGAATGGATATTATTACTATTA
>NC_046661.1:96937722-96944717 GCF_010883055.1 Belonocnema kinseyi
ATGTTAATATTGTAATTATAAAATATTATATCAACACTAATGACTGGTTGACTATCTATTAATAATAGTTAATCTTTTAACTAAAACAATTAGTTTTCTGCCAAAAAAATTAATTTTTTAGAAAATACATAAATTAAAAAAATGGTAAAAATTGTTTTAAACAAAATAGTTCAGTTTTCGAAGAAAAAGTTAAATTTTTATCCAAAATGCTGAACCGAGACTAATTTTCTATACAAAAAAATCAATGTTTAATCATAATTAATTTTTTGACAAAAAAGATAATTTTCTACGAAAAAAGACGAGTATTCAACAAAATACAAAAATTTTCAACTAAAAAAGATCAATTTTCAATGAAACATAGAATAGTTCAAATTCGTTTAAATCGCTTGAAATTATTGAAATGAATTGAAAATCCCTTGGAATGTTTTAAAATATTCTAAAATATTTTAAATCCTTTAATATCTCTTGAAAATTCCTTGTAATTTTGAAAATACTCTCAAACATATCGAAACCTTCAAAATATTTTGAAACGCCTTGGCATCCTTTAAAGATTTCGAAAGTACTTTGGATTTTTTAAAAATAAACCTGCTAAAGTTGTTTAAATTCTTTGAAATTTCTTTTAATTATAAAAATAAGTTGAAAATTCCTTGACATCTTTTAAAACACCCTCAAATATTTAAAATCCTTTAAAATCTTTTGAAATCTCTTGAAATTTTTTAAAGCTCTTGAAAATTTCTTGAAATTTTAAAAGCACCCTGAAATATTTCAAATCCTTTAGAATCTTATACTAAAGTATTATAATCAACCCGTTAATAAGCGTTGAATTCAGAAAATTAAGAATTTTTATTCCTACGAATACGCGATTTTTCCTCCGTCTAAAAATCCCCCAACGGGAACAGAAAAAGTGAAAATCTTATTCCTCTCAATCGACTTAGTAAAATTTAACGAAAGCATTTATTTAACCCGTTTTTTATTATTGAATCTTTCTAAAACTTATAAATTCGAAAAATATTAAAATTTATATTTATTTACATTTTAATAATTTATTTAAACGTCTTAAAAAATGCATCAAAGAAATCTATTTAAATGTGGGAATTAAAATAATTTTGACTGTAGAGAGGTAGACTTGAATTAATTAAAATTAAATTTTCAAAGCTTATATTCCACGTGAAGGAATTAAAAGAATTTACTACACATATTTTGTGAACTTATCAGAAGAAATTAAATAATCTTAAAATATGAACACTTTTGGGGAATAGAATAAATCTCTGTGAGGTTATCTGTTGGTACAATTACAAGGAATTGAGTATATTGAAAACACGTTCTCTTTTGGGGAATAGGAAACTATGCGGTGACCCCTATGGAAATAGAAATTAATTTATTTCTGAGATATCCTATTCTTATAATGACATTTTAGACAGATGGTAAAATCGCGCATTCAAAATAATAGAATAATCTTCACTTTTACGCTAAAATCTGAAAATATTAATTTTTCTCTATTCAACGCTTATTACTGGGAATTGAAAATCCCTTGAAATCTGTTAAAATATTCTAAAAGATATCAAATCCTTTAAAATCTCATATTAAATTACTTTAATGAATTGAAAATTCCTTGGAATCTTTTAAAATTCTCTCCAATTTTTCAAATCCTTCCAAATCTTCTGAAATACCTAGAACTTTTTTTGAGATTTCTAAAGTACTTTGGAATTTTTTTCATTCTCCGAAATTCCTTTAAATTACCAAAATAAATCGAAAATTTCTTGACACCTTTTAAAACATCCTCAAATATTTAAAATGCTTAAAAATCTTTTGAAGTTTCTGTAAATTCTTTAAAGTTTTAGACTAAAATTTAGAAAACTTTGGGCTTTAGAAACCATGGGCTTCACAAAATTCTGATTATCAACTGTCAGAAATTTAAAATTTTGGAATTTTCCTACTTAGTTCAGCGAGAACGAAATTCACAGGCTCTCGTTCATATTACTATTAAATTAAAAAATCTCAAGGGAAAAATTGAAGTTGGCCTTTTTCGTAAAATACATTTTTCAGTTTTTCTAAAAATTAACGTTGTTTTGGCAGTTTGAAAACATTTTCAACTTACTCTAAAGAATTGGAGATACAACTTTTTGAAATGAAACTTTTGTAATTTTTTTCATAATTCGCTTGAGTTCGTGAAAAAAAATAATTTATGAAAAATAAAAAAAATATATGTCTCATATTTTAAATTGGAAAATAATATTTTACGGTTTTTAAACTGAATAATAAAACACTTAATTATCATAATATTTGTTTAGTTGAAATTTTCTAAGGATTATATTGTCCTCGATCGGAACGAAATATTTACAATATTTCTAATATTTACAAATTATGAGCTTATAAACATGAAAAAAATGCAACAACAAAGCAATGAAACAATTAAAATCTAAATGTTAAATGAAACTGTGAAATGAGTTTCAGGACTAAAATGCTAATGAAAACATAGTCAATAAACAAAATATTTGTTAAAATTTGCTCACAACAAAATATAGGTTTAGATGCTATATTTAAATTTTTGTAATTTTTCGCAATCGCATTTTAAATTTTAAATATTCGAGGATGTGTTAAAAGATGTCAAGGAATTTTAAATTAATTTTTTATAATTTAAAAGAATTTAAAAGAATTTAAAAAAATTTAGAAGAATCATTTTATAAAATTCCAAAGTACTTTGGAAATCTTAAAAAAAAAAGTTCTAGGTATTTCAAAATATTTCGAAGGATTTCAAAAATTGAAGAAAATTTTCAAAGGTTCCAATGAATTTTCAATTGATTACAGAAATTTAATGAGATTTTAAAAGATTTGAAATATTTCAGGCTATTTTTAAAATATCAAGGAATTTTCGAGAGCTTTAAAAAATTTCAAGAGATTTTAAAGGGTTTTAAATATTTGAGGATGTTATAAAATATGTCAAGGAATTTTCAACTTATTTTTATAATTTAAAGGAATTTCAAAGAATTTTAGCAATTATAGAAGGGTTATTTAAAAAAATTCCAAAGTACTTTAAAAATCTTTAAAAGATGTCAAAGTGTTTCAAAACATTTTGGATGTTTCGATATATTTGAGAGTATTTTAAAAGGTTCCAAGGAATTTTCGATTTATTACAGTAATTTAATATGTGATTTTAAAGGATTTGATATATCTTAGAATATTTTAATAGATTCCAAGGTATTTTCAATTGATTTCAATAATTTATTATGAGATTCTAAAGGATTTGAAATATTTTAGGGTATTTTTTAAATTACAAGGAATTTTCAAGAGCTTTGAAAAATTTCAAGAGATTTTAAAGGATTTAAAATATTTTAGGATATTTTAAAACATTCCAAGGAATTTTCAATTCATTGCAATAGTTTCAATCGATTTCAAAGAATTTTAATGGTTTTTTTTTCATATTTCCTGGTTGAAGGTGGAACTACTATGTTAAAAATTTAGTTTTTTGGTTGATGATTTATAAATTTAGTTTGAAAAATTTGTTTTCTGAAAATTTAACTATTTTGTAGAAAATTGTTTTTGTTTTGGATTAAGGGCATGTGATACTTAGAAAATTGTCGATTTTACCAATTTTAGGTTCCCCCGGCTTTTTTTCTAGAATAATAGATATTTTGTCTTAAAAATTTGGGAAATTCCCCCGGCTTTTTTCCTAGGATAAGAAATATTTTACCTTCAAAATCTGGGAAATGATAGCGAACATGCTAACGGACGTCCCCACACACTTTTTTGTGTTTTTTTTATTAAAAAATTTTTGATATTGCTAACAACGTGCGTGTATATTTCGAGGTTATGTATGTTACAATTAACTCGAGCTTTACTTCCAAACTACACAATATTTTTGGCCGAAGACTTTGGATTTACAAATAAACATAGTAAATATTGTCCCGGAACTGACCTTGTTTGCAGGCAATCAAAAAAGTTTATTTCATAAATAATTTCCAGATTATCGGAAAGGCAGAGATGAAAAATGACGTAACCTCAAAATAATACATATGCATAACATTTTTATTTAGCACAATAAATACATTTTTTTGTTATTATCCCTCAAAAATGAGTCTGGGGACATCCATTATGATATTTTATAGCAGCTCCGGATTCAGTTTTTAAAATTTTTTCATTTTTGTGGAAAAAAGCCGGAGAAACTGTAAGTATCACATGCCCTTAAAAGTTAATTTTTTAACTGCAAATTTAACTATTCTATCTTTCATTGAAAAGTGATCTTTTTAAGTTGAAAGTTCTTTGATTTTATTAAATACTCGTCTTTCTTGGTAGAACATTCATTTTTTTTATCGAAAATTTTATTATGATTAAACATCGATTTTTTTGTATAGAAAATCAGTCTCGGTGGAAAATAAATTTCTTTTGTGAAAAATTCATGTATTTGGTTAAAAATTCTTTTTTTTAGTATACATTTCAGCCTTTTGGATAAAAATTTTACTTTTTCTTCGAAAACTGAACTATTTTGTTTAAAACAATTTGTACCATCATTTTTAATTTATGTATTTTCTAAAAAATTAATTTTTTTGGCAGAAAACTAATTGCTTCAGTTAAAAGATGAACTATTATTATTAATAGATAGTCAACCAGTCATTAATATTGATATAATATTTTATAATTATAATATCAACATGAATAATATATATATATTTATATAATAGTAATAATATCCATTCTGCATATTATATACACCTGAAAAAGGTAACCTCAAAATCAATTAATGCATGAAATAAAAAATCACGCGAAACATTAAATTCTCCAATTTCTTCCATTTCTTTCAAATGGGGATCGAGATATAAATAGAATATCACCGAAGTCTTCCGAAGCTTTCAGATCGGCAATTATCGTACAGCAGAAAACCGAAGTCGAATCGTGCATTTTCGACTTACACACGAACTCACAGTGGTAATCATTCACCTTCTGTTTTGCGGCTCCCGAACGGTAGGTATGGTCGGGGTAAATTTGTAGCTCGTTCTGGCAGCACTGGTTTCACGGACGGGGTATAGATGAGACGCGAAGATGTAGTTGTAAGTGGTGGGAGGTGTTTCACGGGATCTCGAGATCTTGAACGAAAGTCGGATTTCTCGGGTATCTAATAACTGAATTATTAGCAGTAATAACGCTCGGAATTTTTTTTCGAGGATTTCATGAAAAAGAGCAACTCAAAAATTATCGAAAGGTGTAAAAACCTCGATTTCGATTTTTTTAGAGTAAGCCCCCTTCCTTCGGCCCACGTCACATATACTGCCTAATGGGTGATTCGCCCTGACACGTTATAAAAAAAGGTCATCAAGCTGATTAAGCTTATCATTTTCGAATGTAAGTCGGAAATTAGGGCGATCGGTATTTCCCGAGATGCGTCAGAAATGTGTCACGAATTGCGGTAATCGGTATTTCCAAAGATGTTTTGACAATATTTTACGTAATAAATATATTTATTAAACTAAACCTGATAGCAACAAAGGGAGGCATTTTGATAATTTTACTATACAAACAAGGGGACCTTTAGGTCTGCTTTTTTGTTTAAATTGATACTCTCCTCAATGAAAGGTACATACCAGAGGTTTTCTAAGAAAAAACAAGAAGACGCAATTTTTACCCATTTTTGAAAAAAATGTACTTTAATAATTGCAGAAGCATGTTTATCGAGCCGATGCAAGATTATTTCTGAGCGTCGCGCAGTGGAAAAAAGCACACTTTTTTGGGACAAAAATCAGCTGACTTCAATTCTCAACGGATCAGAGTTTTTTTTTAAATACTCGTGAAAAATCGTGCTTTAACGTACGGGTGAAATTTTTTTGAATTTGTTATTTAATAATTTGCTATTTAACTTAAAAGTTGTAATTTGTTATATTTGCGATATTTACTTAACCCCATTCATTGATATTTTTGCAAAAAGGTATATAATTAGCAAATTTACTTCTGTTGAACAAAACTGTAACTTGGAAATAAATATCCTGCATTTTGTGAATTGTTATAAACAAATTAATGCATATAACTTTTAACTGCAGCAAATTCGGAATTCGAATGTATAACTTACATAGATTGTGTAAGAAAAATATAAAAAATCAATTTTCCATTTTAAATAAGCACTAAATAATAATAATAGTTAATAATGTAAAAACTTTTATAAATAAATTTACTTATTTCGACCTTATATACATAAAAAGTTGTCTTTTCTACGGAATCATTTTTTCATGTAAAGAATAAAAATAATACAGATTAGAGTATTATGAAACAATATTTGTCATTGTTATAAACAATTTTTATAAAAAAATTCACTTATTTGGCATTTATATGCATAGAAAATTTTTCTTTTTTGTGGAATAATTTATTTATATGCGAAAAACATGAATGGTATAGCTAAGTTCCATAAAATAATATTTTTCATATTTATAAACAATTTTTCTAAACAAATTCTCTTATTTGACACTTATATACATAGAAAATTTTTCTTTTCTACGGAATTGTGTCTTTTCATGTAAATAACAAGAGCAGTACACATTAGGGTTTCATGAAACAATATTTGTCATTGTTATGAACAATTTTTATAAACAAATTCACTTATTTGACATTTATATGCTTAGAAAATTTTTCTTTTTTCGTGGAATCATTTATTTTTATGTAAAGAACAAGAATAGTAAACATTATAATTCCATGAAACAATATTTGTGATCGTTACAAACAGTTTTTTGAAACAATTTCACTTATTTGGCATATCTATGCATCGAAAATTTGTCTTTTCTTCGAAATTATTTCTTTTTATATAAAGAATAAAACTTGTGCACAACTGACTTTCATTCAACAAAACTTATCATTGTTATAAACAATTTATACAAACAAATTCACTGACTTAAGTGTTCATAAAAGTTGTTTACAGTCTGTCAAGTTAAAGCGTGGGTAGCTTTACTCGCAGTCGGTAAGATGTATCGACATGATTTTGGTGTCAAAATATTAAGAAGAGCTCCCTCTTTCAT
>NC_046661.1:96944817-96956000 GCF_010883055.1 Belonocnema kinseyi
AGGGAGCTCTTCTTAATATTTTGACACCAAAATCATGTCGATACACCTTACCGACTGCGAGTAAAGCCACCCACGCTTTAACTTGACAGACTGTATAACAATGAAAAATGTTGCTCAATGGAACTCTATAATGTGTACTATTCTTGCTCTTCGCACGAAAATAAATAATTCCGCAAAAAAAAATTCTTATGCATATAAGTGCCAACTAAGTAAATTTGTTTATAAAAATTGTTTATAAAAATATTAAATGTTGTTTCATGGAATTATCATGGGTACTATTCTTGTTCTTTATATAAAAATAAATTACTTCACAAGAAGAAGAATTTTCTATGCATACAAATGCCAAACAAGTGAATTTGTTTATAAAAATTATGTATAACAATGACAAATATTGTTTCATGGAAGCCTTATGTGCACTATTTTTATTCTTCACATAAAAATTAATGATTCCGTAAAAAATACCAATTTGTTTATGTATATAGGGGCCAAATAAGTGAATTTGTTTATAAAAGTTGTTTAAATTATTAACTCTTATTGTTTTTTGTTGCCCGTTTGCAATTCAAAATTGTTTCCTTACATTTTTCTAACAAAATCTATACAAGTAATACATTCGAATTCCGAACTTACGGCAGTAAAAAATCCATTGAGGATTGAAGAATCAGCCAACAATTTTTATTTAACAACAAAATAAACAATATTTTTATTCTAACTTTTCAGATGTGTGAAAAAAATTAGTTTTGGAAATATTAAATAATCGTGCGTTATTCTACTTTAAACTAAATAACTTTAAGGTAACCTTGTATAATAAAAAAATTATTTTTGAAAAAATTGAAAACGACGTACATTAAATTAAAAAAGCTTCCTCTATCAGAAAGCAAGAATGTAAACTTTAGTAAAAAAATATCACAAATATTTTTATCAAAAAAGAATAAAAAATTATTGTTTACAAAAGTTTGATGAATACTCACTTGGAATTGTGAAGAATCTTTTTCCAGTTTTGAGACACTAGATCAAAATCTTAATTTGAATTTTAGACTATTGTGAATATTTTCTCGATCAGATTTCAGTATCGTTTTGTTAAAATAGAAAAATCAGATTTAGTGGCTAAATCATTATAATTATGCAATTTTTTTTTTAAATATGTTGTGAAACGAAAGTCCGAAAGTTGTATGTTGAAGAAAATAAGGGGTGATTTTTATCCCTTCTTTTTCTTTCAGAGAACTGTTGTGTCGAAATTATTTTCTGCTGTAAGACAAAAAGGTTATTATTTAGGGTTTTTTATATTAATCTCTTAATGTTAAATAATAATGCCTCAATATTAATAATTCCTAATGTTTAAAGAGGGGTTAATCACTATCAATTTTGATGTACACCTGAAATCACGAATGCAACATACTAAAAAAAATTAAAGTGAATTTTCAAAAAACCTAGTGGTTTTACAAGAATTCAAGTAAGTTCAAAAGTTACCAAAGAATTAAGCAAATTTATATTGTGGCCGAGTGGGATTTAAGAAAATTCAGAATAATTCTAGAATATTTAAGGAATTCAAAAGAACTTAAATAATACCAGAGAAAAAGAGACTCAAGAGAATTTCAAAGAATTAACAGAATAAAAAAATTCAATAACCTTAAACAAATTATTTTCAGTAATATGAGAGAAGTAAAATAATTAAGAGAATTAATGGAATTGAAGGAATTTAAGAGAATTCAGAGGATTTAAGAGAATTCAAGGAATTTAACAGAATTCAAGGAATTCCAGGAGTTTGAGAGAATTCAAAAAACCCGAGAGAATTCAAGGAATTCAAGGGATTTTAAACGAATTTAAGGAGTTCAAGGAACTCAAGAGAATTTAAAGAATTCATGCGAGTTTAAAATATTTTAAGAACATTTTTTTAAAATTTATAGAATTTAGAAAATTCCAACCCGCCCGGATGGAGCTAAAGCAAATTCAGAATAATTCAAGAAATTCAAGGGATTCAAGAGAATTCTAAGAATCCAATAGACTAAAGAAAATTAAAATAATGAAAATTAAGAAAATTTAAGAAATTCTAAGAATAAAAAAGATTCATGGATTTGTAGAATTCATTTAAGGAATTCAATAAAAGCAAATAATTCAGAGAACTCAAAGATTTCAAGGATTACAAAAGATTTCAAGGCATTTAGAAAATTCTAGGTATTCCAAAAAATTCTAAAAGTTCAAAGAATCCAAGAGAATTCGACGAATACAAGGAATTCCAGAGAATTTAAGGTATTGAAGAAAATTCAAGGAAAACAAGAAGATTCAGAGAATTAAAGTAAATTCTACAGAAGTAATAGAATTAAACGAATTACAGAGAATTGATGGAAGTCGTGAAAATACAAAGAATTCAAATGAGTTTAAAAGAATCCATAAAGTTTGAAAAAATTCCATTTCATCTGGGTAGAATTAAAGAAAATTCAAGAAGGTCAACAGAATTTATAACAATCTAAATGAATTTGAAGAATTCAAGAAATTCTAAAGAGTAAATTTTTAGTATTTAAGAAACGTAAAATCATTTGTGGAATTCAATTAATTCAATAGAAATTACAAAATTCAAGGAATTCAGAAAATTCCAAGGTTTCAGAATATTCTAGAAATTCAGAGAATTCAAGCTATTTAGTGAATTCCAGAATTTCAGAAAATTTAAGGAATTTCAAAGAATCCAAGGAATTTTAGATAATTGAAGAAATGTCAGAGAATTCAAGTAATTTTAAGGAATTTATGGAATTATAGAGAATTTAAGGACTTTCAGAGTATTCAAGGAATTCAAGATAATTTAATTAATTCAAGAGTATTTAAGGAATTCAGCATACTTGAATGAATTCGAAAGAAATACTGGGATTTGTAAGAATTTAAGTCATTCAAGAGAATCTAAGGAATTCAAGACAATTGAATGAATGCAAGAGACTTCCAGGAATTCAGAAAAATCCACGAGAACTCAAGGAACTGAAGGGAGTTCAAGCAATTCAATAGAATTCACGGTATTCAGGAGAATTCAAAGAATTCAAGAGAGAGAATCTAACAAATTTCAAAGAATTCCAGGAATTCAAGAAAGTCCAAAGAAGTTAAGACAATTTAACGATTTCAAGTCAATTCAATTAATTCAAGATAACTCAAGGAATTCAAAGGAATTCTAGAATTTCAGAAAATTCAATGAATTTCAAGGAATTTGCAAGCACCCAAGGTATTCAAGAAAACTCCAGACAATCAAGAGAATTCAAGGAATTCATAAGAATTCGAGAGACTCCAGATAATTCAAAAAATTGCAGGGAATTCTAAATAGTTCAAGGAATGTCCGAAAATTCAATCAATTCTAGGGAATTTATTTAATTATGGAGAATTCAAGGTATTATGGAGAATTCAAGGAATTTCAGAGTATTCAAGGGATTCTGGATAATCTAACGAATTCAAGTAATTCAAGAGAATCCAAGAGAAGTCAAGGAATTCAAGAAAATTTAAGGAATTCAAAAGAGTTAAAGAAATTAAAGAGAAGCTGGAAAATCAAAAGAATTAAATAACAATCGAGAGAATTCAAAAAATTTAAATGAGCTTCAAAGATTTCCAGTGAATTGAAAAGAATACAAAGAAATTAGGGAATGTCCATTTTATCCATTAGAATTAAAGCAAATTTAGAATATCGGGTGAAATTAAGGAAAATTGAAAACAATTCAAGTAAATTAAATGTCAATAGAATTCAAACAATTCAAGAGAATTTAGAAAATTCGAGAAATCCCAAGTAATTAATTTAAAGAGTACAAGAGAAGTAAAATAATTCAGAGAATTCAATGAATACATGAAAAATCATAGAATTCAAGAAATTCAATACAATTCAAGTTATTCAAGGCTCAAGGCATTTAACACAATTCAATGAATTTAAACCATTTAAAGGAATTCAAAAGAATTTGAGTGATACAAGAAAATTCAATGAATTAGAGGAAAGTCATGAAATTACAGAATTCAAAAGAATGGAAATCGAGAGATTAAAAAAAATTCCCGAAAACACCAGAAACTCTTAGGACTTAATTTGAAAGTTTCAAGAGAAGGTAGATAAATAATAGAATTCAAAGGGATCTAAAGAAATCACCGACAAATAATTCATAGCATCAAAAAAATTTCATAAATTGAAACAATTCAAGAAAACTCAATAGGATTCAAAAACAGGTTGAAAATTCGAATTCAATAGTGGTTAACCCCTCGGGATTTTCAAAATGCAGAAAAATCTTGATGAAAATATTTTATTTCACTTACATTTCTCCACATTGCAGATATCAAGTCCAAATTCTGTCAATTTAATTGTTTTGGTTGAATCACGTTGACTTTGGGTCAATAAATTTTCATGCTGGCTGAAATTCACGCTTTGATTTCCTTTTAAGGAATCTCGAGAGGCTTGAAGTCCTAAACCTTTTTTTTCGGAACTTATTACCCTATGTGAAGTCGTTTCCTGCACATTTTTTATTTAATTTAATAAATGAATGGTAAACAATTAATTTAGGGCGACTGAAAAATTACGAAAAAGAAAATTCTCGACACTTTAAAATTTTCAAGTGTGAAAATTTCCAATTAATATAATGCTCAAAAGTATGAAATTCCCGATTAATAAAATTCTCGGAATTAAAAAATTATCAAAACATAAAAATTTACTAATAATAAAATTCCCAATACTGTGAAATTCCCGAATTGGTAAACTTTCAGAAAATAAAATTTCCAAAACATAAAAATTCCGAATTGAAAATATCCTAAATAATAAAATTGCCGAATATAAACAATTAAGAAATTCTTTTTGAGTAAAATTTATTTATACATTCATTAAAAATACAATTAGCAAATGTTATTTTTCAAGAAATTTTCTTTCAAACGTTTAAAGAATTTTAATTATTGTTTGTAATTAAAATAACATTTATTGAAACAATTTTATTTCTGGATGGTTATTATTTATTTGAAAATTTGCATAGAACTGCATCCTGAAAAATTTTTCTGGATACCAAATATCAAAATTTTTTTAAATAGTTAAATTTTCAACAAAAAATTTGATTTTTCATCATAAAAGTTCATTTTCAGCCAAATAGTAGAATTTTCTAATAAACTGTTGATTTTTTAAACTGAAAAGACGAATTTTTAATAATATTCATCAATTTTCATCCATAAAAGATAAATTTTCAATCGAAATATCCATTTCTAACCAAGGAGGTGAATCATAAAAAATGTAAAAGTTCAACAAACTAGTTCAACTTTTAACCAAGTACTTGAATTTTTAGCCAAACAATTACATTTTTTACTTAAAAGTTTAATTTTCTACAGAAAATATGAAAATTTTCAACAAAGTTGTTAAATTTTAAAGATAAAAGGACAAATTATTTACAAACGGTTGCATTTTCAACCCAAACATTTGATCCTTAAAAAGAAAGTTGATTTTCAATATAATAGTTTAATTTTCTACTAAATTATTGAATCCTCAACCAAATCTGAATAATTCAATCACAAATATCAATTTTCAACCAAAAATAAAATATTTACATTGTTAGTTTAAAAAATTATTTCTCAACTAAAATAAATTAAGAAAAAAGAATTTTCAAACAATGAGTTCATCTGAACTATTAACGAACTAATTCAACTTTTAATCAATTACTTAATTTTTATAAGATAAAAAGATGATTTTTTTAACAAATAGTTGATTTTTTAACCAAAACTACGAATTTATCACCAAAAAATTATAAATGTTTGACCTAAAAAAAAAGAATTTTCAACGAAATGCAGTAACTTTCTACAGAAAACATCAAATTAAAAAAATCATATTTAACAAAAAACTTAGTTTTCAACCAAACAGTTTAATTTTCTAACGAATTGTTGAATCCTCAAACTAAATTAAATTAACTTAGACCCAAAGAATTAAATTTTAGTTTAAAAATGATGAATTTTCTACCAAGAAGACTAATTTTTGACCAAAAAGTTGAATTTTTGACAAAATACAAGAGTCGTCAACTAGAAAAGATCAATTTTCCATTTTAAAAAATCAATTTTCAACAAAAGAGATAAGTTTTCAACTAATATGATGAATTAAAAAAATTAATTTTTAACTAATATAATAAATAATAATTAAAAAAGTATTTAATTAGTTAATATTCCTAAAATGAAATAGTTACATTTTTAACCAAATTAATAAACATACAATATGTAAATGTTAAAATAATTAATTTTCTGAAAATGGAATAGTTAGATTTTCAAACAAAAAGATGAATATGCAATAAAAAAATTAATTTTTAAATAAAATTAATGAATTATTAATAAATAACTAATTAATTAATTACTTTTCTAAAAATGGAATAGTTAAATCTGCAACCTGCGAGATTAATCTACAATAAAAAATTACCTTCGGTAAAATAAATAAACAAATTATAAATAATAAAATAATTATTAATTTAATTTTCTAAACACGCAATAGTTAAATTTTCAACCAAGGAAATTAATTGACAAAAAAATGGATTTTCAAGAAATTAGTCCCACTTTCAACCAATTAGCTGAATTTTTGAGCAAAAAGATAACATTTTAACATAATATTTCCATTTTCAACAAAATGATACAATTTTTAACCAAAGACCAGAATCTTAAATCAAACGAGATGAATTCCAAGTCAAAAATATAATAGCAGACTTTTCAATCAAAAGCACATTACTTTTCTTGATTTGTTCTATTAATTTAATTCGCATTTAAGCGAAAAAATGAGAAAAGAGGTCAGTTTCTTAAAAACAGAGAAAAAAGACTTCTGTAAAATTTAGGTTAAATTAAATTATACAGATTAAATTATTTTTAGACTAAGAGATGGTTACGAATTATTAGAGCACTTTCATCTAATTAGTCAAGTTAAAACTTAATTTAACCCTTCAAGTACACACCTATTTTTTCGTAAATCTCCTACACACTGGGTAAAAATGACCCTGTTCACTTTTTAGTTGTCTATAACTTCACAACTACTGGACCTTTTAACGAACCAAAATTAAGAGGTATACTTTTAAGTATTTTAAAGTAATTTATAAGTATTATAAGCGTATTTAACATTTTTAACATACTTAAACCAATTCGCGAAAAAAAATAATTTTGAAAAAATCAAAAAAATTTAATTTTTAATATTTTTAGCTAAGAATTTATGTAAATACTCTCAAATTTAGTATAAATAATAAAAAATAATCCTAATTTGTGCGTTAAAAAGTTATTTGTTTCGCATACTAACAAATGTGATCTGTAAGGTTTAAAAGATCTTACATTGGCCATCGCACATTGGTCGCTGGCAAGATGGACACTGTGTTTTTATCTTTCTGTCTACTTTGTAAGCACAAAGCTGACATCTTACTCTGTTCTCTAGTTGTCGCCATGTGCCCTTGCACAAACTTTATAAACAGTTTCGGCACTTTTTTCACTAACAAACTTTTATAATTGATGAAAACGAAAAATCCAAATATTAGTAAATTCGAGGTTAAGTACACACATTGGTCACCTTGACCATGTTTCGATTTCAATTGCTTCTCAACGACGACTGCTGACTCGGCACGCTACAGAAACTGTCTAAAACTGTAGTCGATGAAAGTCGGTGTAACGTCCGAGAGATTTTTTAAGATTTTCTTTTTGACCTCACACCCTCTTTATTTTTATTATACCTCGCGAGAAGAGACTAGAGGTATTTGATCTCAGGTCTACCTTAAATATTTAGTCTAAAGATTTACGCATTTCATCTTAAGTTTCTCAGATTCATCTGTTTCCATAGTCATAATTTAGCATTTAATTTAGTACGGTCCTTCCATATTTTCAGGGATGATACGCTAGATAATAAGTAATTTTCCTGGAAATCGACATTAAAATTCGCTAACAGGGTCAATAAGACCCAGTGTGTACTGGAAGGGTTAAACTAGAAATTATGGTGTAATTTGTACTTAATTTCAAAGGAGCATTTAGTATAATAGAATATAAAATAAATTTACTATAAATCAATGAAAATTAATTTAAAAATTATTTTAATTAATGATGAATAATAGATAATAAAATATCAATTCTGCAAAATACCTTTTTTTTGTTGCGAATGTTGAAAGCACCATAAACAATTGGATTCATGCAGGAGTTTGTGCAGGCGAAAAGAAAAAGGGCCCTTTGCACTTTTTGGTCAACTTGAACAGCAGAACTTCTATCCACCCAATACCTATGCAATATTTTTTATTACTTTGATCATTTTTTACAATTCAAATTTAATCACACTTTTCCATTTCTAAATCATATTGTTAAATAAATAAAAAATCATTTCTCTAACTAGTAATTTTTGTAAATCTTTACCATAGGCTCATGACGTAATATGGAGTCCAACAAACAAAGAATACAAGGACAATAATTATCGTCATTTTGAGGGTGCGGATCCTTGCTTTTCCCAAAAATCCCAAAGAGGATCGACGTATTTTATCTGAAATAAGAATCTTGATTTATCGAATTTTTAACTTTTAAGTTAGAGAAAGAAGTTTTTAACCGAATAAAATCATTTTTTAACGAAAACGTACACTTTTAAACCAAATACATAAATTGTCAAACAAAAAGATTATTTGCTACCAAAGACGAAGAATTTTTAACAAAATACACAAATTTTTAACCAGATACTTTAGTTTTTAATAGAATTTGTAAACCAAATTGTTAATTTTTTACCAAATAAAGACAAATTTACAACAAAAAATATTAATTTTCAACTAAATAGGATAGATTTGTACCAAAAATAGAATAGTATAATTTTAAGTCAGAAAATTCAGTTTTCAAACAAATAAAATAAATTTACAGCGATATAGTAAAATTCTCAAACGAACAGATGCATTTTCGCCCAAAAAATTAAATGTCTATACAAAATGGAAAAGTAAGATCTTTAGTAAACAAAATAAATTTTCAGTAAAAAAATCATTTAAAACAAAGAAATAAAATTCCAACACAAAAAGAACAATAGATTTTTGATTAGAAAGAATACATTTCTTTTTTAAAAAATTACCACAAAAAATGAAATAGTTAAATTTGTAGCTAAAAAGATTTATTTTCAATCAAAATAAATGTATTATTAAAAAAGAATACTTTTTAACAAAGTACGCGAATTTTCAACTAAGTTTCTCAGTAATTAAAATAATTTATAATCAAATAGTTCAATTCTTAACTGAAGAAGATAAATCTTCAAACAAATATGATCAAGTTAAATTTGCAGTTAAAAAAATATTTTTAAAAAAACGTTGAAAAAATAGTTAATTTTCCAACAAAACAAAAAAGATTTTTAAAATAAAAGTTGGATTTTCAGTTGTTATTTACGATCAGCGAAATTCTTCAAAATTATTTTATTAATTTTTTTAATTAATTATTGGTTTTTAAATGTTCTCAGTTGCATCATGAACATAAATTTTACATTTTTTTTACCCTTGAACTTAAAATTTTTTAAAAAGTGAACTCTTGCTTATTTCTAGACCGAAAAAAGAAAACATTTCCATATTGCAAGGCTGAAGGGTCCCCCGCCACTACCGCGTTACGCGAGGTGATTTTGCCAATCGACATTCATTAGCTGCCCCGGCGCGGCAGCTACGCGCGCGCTGTAAGCATGTGTGCGGCCTTGTATTTACGCATCATGCCAAAGGTAATCAAATATTATAAAAATATACCATTTCCTTAAAATAGTACAATTTACTAACCAAAAGTTAATATAATAAAATAAAAAAACGACTCAAATATTTCGGAGAATATTGAGTTTTGTGACGTGACGTCACAGTCCTTATAGGATAGGTGGAAATTTCAGGAAGGTTAGCATAGTTGGTACAGCTTCACATGGACATCCATACGACTTTTAGGGGGGAAAAAATAATTTTAAACGTAAAAGTAAGTTATAAACATTTTAATATTTTTCAAGAGCAGAATTCGCTGCGCAATCATTTTCTATCCTTTTATCGCTTGAAGACCTTTCAGTTTCACGCAGTGCTGCCATGTCTACGGATGTTTCTATAAATCTGAAGAAACTTTGCGAAATCTCGGATTTCTGAAGAATTTGAATAAATTTTATCAAAATCTGAAGATTGTTTTTAATGTTTCAGTTTCTTAAAGTTTGCCCAAATAAGTCCAGGAAAATTCGGGTTCCAGATCTAAGAGTAAAGACCTAGTGGTGTAAGTTCCTCAAGCTAGGCCCCTTTGAACATAGCAACTGGACAAGCAAGACCGCTGATGGACCACAGCACTTAGGCGTAAGAAAATACGCAGTCGCGAAGATTCCCACCCATGCAACTGGGGTTGCCGTGAGCCTGCGAAGATTATAAAATGCAGATGCTGAACGCAAAGGGCATCAGTGATCCCAGATCTGAAACGAGACTTGGTCCAATACTATGACACGTCTATGTCCGTGTGAATATAGTAGGAGACGATATAAATGCCTGCGTTGCGCTCGCAACCCATTTCTCCTCTTCTGAATTTGAAAACTCGAAGGTGCACGATTGCCGGTCGGAACACTTCGGCTGTTCTATTTATATCTCTATCTGCTTTGAAATAAAATGAAGAGATTGGGATTTTAATATTTTCAGATTTCGATGCTGCGCTCAGTGATCCCAGATCTGAAACGAGATGCTGTCCAATACTATGACAGGGCTATGTCCGTGTGAATATAGTAGGAGACGCTGTAAACGACTGAGTTGCGCGCGCAACCCATTTCTCCTCTTCTGAATTTGAAAACTCGAAGATGCACGATTGCCGGTCGGAGCACTTCGTCGATTCTATTTATATATCTATCTGCTAACAGCTAACTGCTTTGAAATAAATTCTGGAGATCTGGATTTTAATATTTCCAAATTTCAATGCTGACGATTCTTATGATTTGAATAGATCGTGCGCCTCTTGATATGCGTATATTTTGAGGTTATGTTATTTCATGTATAAAATATAAATTATATAAATATTAATACTATTATATATATATATACGTATATTAATAATGATAATATTATAATTATGTTATATTATAATAATCTATTTTTTTTATTTGAAGGTTCATCTATTTCGTTGAAGATACATTTTTGAAACTAACAATCAATCAATACCATTTTTGGTTAAGAAATCATGTGTTTTGTTAAAAGGTCGTCTTTCTTTGTTGAAATTAAATTGTTTTATGGAAAATTTATACTTTT
>NC_046661.1:96956100-96957277 GCF_010883055.1 Belonocnema kinseyi
TCGGTGGTTTTTTATGCCTTTCAGGCTTTTTCCACCGAGCCAATATATTTATTTATATATACGGCTCAAAATTGTTGTTTTTCTGTCATTAAATAACCTTCCCTCCAGTTTAGTAATTTAAGTTTTGAATACATATTTTTTACATGTTAAAATGTCTGCATAATTCGAACCTGTTTCAAGTTCAAAATGCTGTAAATAATTAATTCTTAATTCTAAGGTACTAAAATAAAAATTCCAACCTATATAATTATGCTAAAAAATAATTTTGAATGTAATTAAACTGAGGACGAACACACGATTAATTTGCATTACATGTGAAGAATTTAAACAAATTTCTTTCTTGACTGAAAAGTCTACTATTTGGTAAAAAATTTACTTTTTTGGATGACTTCAACTGTTTTTAATAAAAAAAAAACTTTTATCTTTTTTTTTGAAAATTCAACTGTTTTGTGAAAAATTTTTCTTTTTGGGTGAGTTCAACAGTTTTTAATAAAAAATGTAAGCCTTTTTTTATGAAGATTCATAATTTTAAATGAAAATTCATCTCCTTCGTTAAAAATTTAAGGATTTGGTTGAAACTTTGTTTTTTTTTAATTTTTAGTTGAAAATGAAACTGTTACGTTCCACCGTTCGATTTTTAAAATTGACAATTCGTAGATAAGACTTTTGAGTTTGGATTTATAAATAAAAATGTAAAAATTAATCACATACAGCGACTTAAAATAAACGAATTCAATTTATAATTTAAAAAGTTTCCAATTACAAAAGAATTGTAATTAATCCATTTTTATTGATCAAAATGATTCAGTCTTTAACATTAAAAAATTTATTTACTTATTCTTCAATTCAAAGCATTGAAAGTAAGTTTACATTTTTTAACCAGAAGTCCTCGAACTATTCCGTTTAAAAATAAGTTTACACTGTTTTGTAAAAAATCATCTTTTTGGCTTTGAAATTCAACAATTTAAAAAGAATCCTTATCAAAAAAAAATTAAAACTTCATTTGTTGTTGAAGATTTATCATTTTAGTATAAAATGTAATTATTTTGGTGGAAATTTGTTATTCTCTTTTTTGTTTAGTTGAAAATTCAATTATTTTGATAGTAAGTTAGTTTCTAACATTTTCAATTGGCGAACTAAAATTTTTATCTCTAAATAACAATGCAAAAATATTAAT
>NC_046661.1:96957377-96964787 GCF_010883055.1 Belonocnema kinseyi
TTTTTAACCAGAAATCTCTAAAATGTTAAAGTCATAAAAATTTTTAAACGGTTATTTCGTATTTTAAAATAATTTAATTAAAAAAATTGTAAAATTAAAAGGCGTTAAAAGTTTGTGTTTTATACGTATGAATTATTATTGAGCGTTTAAATGAAATATTTCTGAATTAAAAATTTTTTTCAAAGCAATTGTATGTATTTCTGAATTGGATCAGAGATTTTTTGAAAAAAAATATAATTCAGATCCGGGACAAGGCCATTATAAACAACAATTAAAAACTATACAAATTTGAACAGAGTGGTTAGAAATAGAAAGCCTTGATTTGTTAAAATTGTAATGAGCTAAATTTTAAGTTTGAACGCTACAATTTTAATTTAGAATAATATTCAAAATTAATTTGAAACATGAAATTATTTGAAATAATTTGAAACACGACGTAGATGTTTTCAGATTTAAAAAAAAAAGCTTTTGAGAATTGTAAAATATTCAAAAGGAATAACAAAAATTAAAAAAACAAAAGGAATCAGGACGATTTTAAGGCAATTTTTTTATTTTGCCGTTTTTTTAATTTTAGGAAAAAATCTAATTAACACAATAAATCAATTTTCAACCCAAAAGTTTACTTTTTAACAAATTAAATTAATTTTCTATCAAATAATTGGTGTTTTAACTAATACAATGTACTGGATGAAGTTTCAACCAAAAATTGAATAGTTCAATTTCCAGGTAAAAACGATTAATTTGTAATCAATCCTCGAATAGTTACATTTTCAGATAAAAAAAATAATTTTTAATCGGAAAAATAAATTTTCAATAAAGTTGTTAAATTCTCAACCAATAACATGAGTTTTCGACCAAAAAAATTAATGATCCAATAACATGAATTTTCGACCAAGTAAATTAATAATCTACAAAAAAGACAAATGTCAAGCAAAATACATGAATTTTAAAGGAAATTATTTCATTTTAAAGTCAATAAAACGAATTATCTACAAAAAGTTGAATTTATTAAGCGAAAAATATGAGTTTTCAATCAAAGAGTTAAACTTTCAACCAAATAGTTAAATTTTTAACCATAAATATAAAACCTTCTTGAAAATAACAGTATTTTTTTACAAAGTAATTCAACTCTTAGTGAAATAATCGACTTTTAAGCCCAAGAAAATGTACAGTTCATATTTCAATCAAACGATTGCATTTTTGACCAAAAATGATACATCTTCAACCAAAAAGATTAAATTTCTACCAAACAAGGTCAATTTCCAACAAAATAGATGAACTTTCAACAAAATTATTTAATTTTAATGTCAAAAAGAGTATCATCTACAAAAAAGCTGAATTTTTAACCCAAAAATATGATTTTTCAACCAAAATTTTAATTGATGACCAAATAGTTTAATTTTCTATCAAATTGTTGAATTTTAACGCACAAAGATGCAATGTTAACAAAAAGTAATATTTTTTACCAAAAATTTAATTTGAAGGCAAATAATTGAATTTCCAACTATAATTATGAATCCTTAATACGAAACAATAAATTTTTTCACTAAGTACTTCAACTGTAAGTGAAAGTGAAACTATTTGGTCGACAATTAAAATTTTGGTTGTAAAATCATATTTTTGGGTTAAAAATTCAGCTTTTTTGTAGATGATACTCTTTTTGAATTTAAAATTAAATAATTCTGTTGAAAGTTCATATATTTTGTTGGAAATTGACCTTGTTTGGTAGAAATTTAATCTTTTTGGTTGATAATGTAACATTTTTGGTCAAAAATGCAATTGTTTGGTTGAAATATGAACTGTACATCTTTTTAATCGTTTTTATCTGGAAATTGAACTATTCAATTTTTGGTTGAAACTTTATCCTGTACATTGTCTTAGATAAAACACCAATTATTTGATAGAAAATTAATTTAATTTGTTAAAAAGTAAACTTTTGGTTTGTAAATTGATATATTTTGTTAATTAGATTTTTTTCTAAAATTAAAAAACTGCAAAATAAAGAAATTTTCTTAAAATCTTCCGGATTCTTTTTTTTTTTATTTTTAAAATGTTTTCAAATAATCACTTAAAATTTATTTGTCTAAGTAAAAAATCATTTTCTATGTTCTTAGCAATCACAACAATTTTTGTCATTCTTTTTAAATACTGCACAATTTTCAAAAAGGGAAAAGGTGAATTTTTGACCAAGATGATTAATGTTCTATAAAAAAAATTATTTTCAAACATAACCAATATATACGATTAATTTTTAATCAATCCTATAATAGTTACATTTTCAGATAAAGATAAATAATTTTTAACGGAAAAAATTTATTGTCAACAAAGTTGTTGAATTGTCAACCAATCAGATGAATTTTCGACCAAGAAACTTAATGATCTACAAAAAAAGATAAATTTTAAGCAAAATACATGAATTTTCAACAAAATTATTTAATTTTAATGTCAAAAAGACGAATTATCTACAAACTTGAAATAATCGACTTTTAAACCCAAGAAGATGTACGGTTCATATTTTAACCAAACAATTGCATTTTTGACCAAAAATGATAGATTTTCAACCAAAAAGATTAAATTTCTACTAAAAAACGTCAATTTAATTTTAATAAATTTTTTAATTTCAAAGTCAAAAAGAGTATTATCTACAAAAAAGCTAAATTTTTAACCTAAATTAAAGGCAAATAGTTGAATTTTCAACTATATTTATGAATCCTTAATAAGAAAAAATTAATTTTTTTACTAAATAGTTCAACTTTAAGTGAATAATCGAATTTTCCACCCAAAAATTATGATTTTAAATTTTAATAATATAGTTGCATTTACAACAAAACGACTTTGCAACCAAAAAATATTTACAGTTGATAATTCAACCGAAAAATGTAATTTTTAACCGAAAAGTATAAATTTTCCATAGAGCAATTTAATTTCTACAAAGAAAGACGAATTGTTAACAAAATACATGCTTTTTTAACCAAAAATGGTATAGATTAATTCTCAGTTTCAAAAATGTATTTTCAACGAAAGAGATGAACCTTCAAATAAAAGAAATAAAAATTTTAACAAAGTAGTTGAATTTTTGATAGAAAAGATGACTTTTTTACAAAATAGTTACATTTTCAACATGATAATTAATTTTTCAATTAAATAATTGAGTTTTTATCCAAACGAGATGAATTCCAAAATCACCAATTTCTTTAATGTCTTTCAAATGCGGATCAAGATTTAAATAAGACTATCATAATATAACATAATTATAATAGTATCATTAATAATGTATGTATATATATATATATTTATATAATTTATATTTTATACTTGAAGTAACGTAACCTCAAAATACACGCATTGAAGAGGCGCGCGAAGTATTCAAATCATGAGAATCGCCAGCACAGCATCGAAATCTGGAAATATTAAAATCTCAATCTCTTCATTTTATTTCAAAGCAGATAGAGATATAAATAGAACCGCCGAAGTGTTCCGACGGGCAATTGTGCACCTTCGAGTTTTCAAATTCAGAAGAGGAGAAATGGGTTGCGCACGCAACCCAGGCATTTATATCGTCTCCTACCACATTCACACGCACATAGACGTGTCATAGGATTGGACCACGTCTCGTTTCAGATCTGGGATCACTGAAGGGCATTAGAGAGCTCGGAGAGCCAGTACGAAGTATCAGGGTGGTTCTTGAGGCAGTCCAAGGAGTATATACTCTGGAAGCCGTGTTTTGCTTAATTCTTTGAGTATAGCACAGGCGAATAGACTAGAGCGACGATTATTTTTCCGAGTATAGACTCAATGATATAGAAAGAGAGATAATTATATTGAAAAAAGATAGGAATATAGTAAAGATTTGTTATAGAGAAAGAGAGAGAGAAAAGCGAGAAAATCTGCAGATCAGAGCAGAGATTTCACGAGCGATAGAGAGATATTATCTAAAGAGTCTTACAAATTAAAAAAGAACGATCAATTAAACTAAGGTTTCATTGGCCCCCGACCGTGAGGCACGAGGATTAGAAAGAGGGGTAAGGAATAAAAACTCATTTAGTAAAAAAGAACGATCGCACGCGCGCGCGCGTGTGTATGTGTATGTGTAAAAAGGGACCTAATGCAGAAAAATATCGATTTTTATTTTTTTACACCAATCTATAATTTCTGAGTTACTCTTTAATTTCCAATGAATAGAAATTCTCTAAGGTAATTACTTTTCATGTTATTAAGCTACAAATATAGGCATGATAGGCGTACGCGGAGCCCAAACCAGAGGCCTGCGAAAACCAGCCCCAGCAATCACCGCTACTAGGTCAGTGATCCCATATCTGAAAAGAGATGTGGTCCAATGCTATGATAGGGCTATTACCGTGTGAATGTAGTAGGAGACGCTGTAAATGACTGAGTTGCGCGCGCAACCCATTTCTCCTCTTCTGAATTTGAAAAATCGAAGGTGCACGATTGCCGGTCGGAGCACTTCGGCGATTCTATTTATATATCTATCTGCTTACAGCTAACTGCTTTGAAATAAATTCAGAAGATTGGGATTTTAATATTTCCAGATTTCGATGCTGACGATTCTCATGTTTTGAATAGATCGCGCGCCTCTTGATATGCGTATATTTTGAGGTTATGTTATTTCATGTATAAAATATAAATTATATAAATATTAATACTATTATATATAAATATATACGTATATTAATCATGATAATATTATAATTATGTTATATTATAATAGTCTTATTTATATCTTAATCCGCATTTGAAAATAAAACTATTTTGTAAAATTAGTCCTCTTTTCTATCAAGAATTCTATTACTTTTTTTAAATTTTTATTTTTTTTTATTTGAAGGTTCATCTCTTTCGTTGAAAATAGATTTTTGAAACTGACAATCAATACCATTTTTGGTTAGGAAATCATGTGCTTTGTTAAAAGGTCGTCCTTCTTTGCTGAAATTAAATTGTTTTATGGAAAATTTATACTTTTTGATTAAAAATTACATTTTTCAGTTGAATTATCCACTATAAATATGTTTTGATTGTAAAGTCGTTCTGTTGTAAATGCAACTATATTGTTAAGAATTAAAATCATAATTTTTGGGTGGAAATACTCCTTTTGTTTTTAAAATTAAACAATTTCGTTGAAAGTTCATGTCTTTTGTTGGAAATTTACCTTGTTTAGTAGAAATTTAATCTTTTTGGTTGAAAATGTATCATTTTTGGTCAAAAATCCAATTGTTTGGTTAAAAAATCAACTGTACATCTCCTTGGGTTTGAAAGTCGATTATTTCACTAACATTTGAACTACTTTGTAAAAAAAAAATACTTTTTTTAACAAGGTTTTATAATTATGGTTGAAAATTTAACTATTTGGTTGAAAGTTTAACTCATTGATGGAAAACTCATATTTTTCGCTGAAAAAAATCAACTTTTTGTAGATAATTCGTTTTATTGACTTTAAAATTAAATAATTTCGTTGAAAATTCATGTATTTTGTTTGAAATTTGTCTTTTTTATATATCATTAATTTTCTTGGTCGAAAACTCATGTTATTGGTTGAGAATTTAACAACTTTATTGAAAATTTATTTTTTCGATTAAAAATTTTTTTTTTTATCTGAAAATGTAACTATTCGAGGATTGATTAAAAATTAATCGTTTTTATCTGGAAATTGAACTATTCAATTTTTGGTTGAAACTTTATCCTGTACATTGTATTAGTTAAAACACTAATTATTCGATAGAAAATTAATTTAACTTGTTAAAAAGTAAACTTTTTGGTTGAAAATTGATATATTTTGTTAATTAGATTTTTTCCTAAAATTAAAAAAACTGCAAAATAAAAAAATTTCCTTAAAATCTTCCGGATTCCTTTTTTTTTTTTAATTTTTAAAATGTTTTCAAATACTCACTTAAAATTTATTTGTGAAAATAAAAAATCATTTTCAATGTTCTTAGCAATCACAACAATTTTTGTTATTCTTTTTAAATACTGTACAATTCTCCAAAAGCTTTTTTTTAATCTCCAAAAGTCTAAATCGTGTTTCAAATTATTTGAAATAATTTCAAGTTTTAAATTAATTCTGAATCTATTTTTAAATTTAAATTGTAGCGTTTAAACTTTATATTCAGCTCATTAGAAATTTAACAATTCAAGGCTTTCTATTTCGAACCATTCTGTTCAAATTTGTAGTTTTTAACAATCGTTTGTAATGAATTGTTTTAAATGATCGGTCAAATATTGCTGATAATTAACGAAATTTCCTTTTTTTAATTAAAAAATTTCAAATTGAATGGGTTGAAAATAAAAATCTTTTATACTGAAATAATATTTCAAGTCATAATCGAAAACAAATAAATTAATTTTCTAACAAATAATTGGTGCTTTAACTAATACAATTTACAGGATACAGTTTAACCAAAAATGGAATACTTCAATTTCCAGATAAAAGCTGTGATAAAAAATTGAAATGAACAAGGAAAAAAAACGAATTTTCAACAAAATTGTTTAATTTTCAAGGGAAAAGGTGAATTTTTTACCAAGAAGATTAATGCTCTATAAAAAAAACGATTTTCAAACTTACCCAATATAAAAAATTAATTTTTAATCAATCCTATAATAGTTACATTTTCAGATTAAGATAAATAATTTTCAACGGAAAAAATTTATTTTCAACAAAATTGTTGAATTGTCAACCAATACCATGAATTTTCGACCAAGAAAATTAATGATCTACAAAAAAAAAAAAAAATTTAAACAAAATACATGAATTTTCAATTAAATTATTTAATTTTAAAGTCAAAAAGACGAATTATCTACAAAAAGTTGAATTTCTTAAGCGAAAAATATGAGTTTTCAATCAAAGAGTTAAACTTTCAACCAAAAAGTTAAATTTTCAGCTATAAATATAAAACCTTGTTAAAGAAAAGTCTTTTTTTTTACAAAGTAGTTTAACTCTTAGTTGAATAATCGACTTTTAAACCCAAGAAGATGTTCAGTTCATATTTTAACCAAACAATTGCATTTTTGACCAAAAATGATACATTTTCAACCAAAAAGATTAAATTTCTACTAAATAAGGTCTTAAAGCAATTTAATTTCTACAAGGAAAGAACAATTGTTAACAAAATACATAATTTTTTAACCAAAAATGTTTCAAAAATGTATTTTCAACGAAAGAGATGAACCTTGAAATAAAAGAAATAAAAATTTTAACAAAGTAGTTCAATTTTTGATAGAAAAGAGGACTTTTTTTACAAAATAGTAACATTTTTAACAAAATAATTAATTTTTCAATCAAATAATTGAGTTTTTATCCAAACGAGATAATTCCAAAATCACCAATTTCTTTCATTTCTTTCAAATGCGGATCAAGATTTAAATAAGACTATTATAATATAACATAATTATAATAGTATA
>NC_046661.1:96964887-96966749 GCF_010883055.1 Belonocnema kinseyi
ATATCAAGAGGCGCGCGATCTATTCAAATCATGAGAATCGTCAGCATCGAAATCTGGAAATATTAAAATCCCAATCTCTTCATTTTATTTCAAAGCAGATAGTGATATAAATAGAACCGCCGAAGTATTCCGACCAGCAATCGTGCACCTTCAAGTTTTCAAATTCAGAAGAGGAGAAATGGGTTGCGCGCGCAACCCAGGCATTTATATCGTCTCCTACCATATTCACACGGACATAGACGTGTCATAGTTTGGACGTCTCGTTTCAGATCTGGGATCACTGAAGCTTACGGATACGGTGCCTAAAGGTGTCGTGGGAAGTGAATGGGGTCCTTTTTGTACACGCATCCCCAGTACTCAATGCTGCCTTGCGGCGGCGCGCAGAGAGGGGAGCCTGGCCGAGTCAAGCCGAAGAGAAAGACGGAAAATGACATCCCAGTCATAAATGGGCGAAGACAAATCAGGTAAAAGGACCCGACTACAAGAATCTGAAAGATTATCTGTATATCCGATTTCTACACCTAGAATTTCCGATCATTTGAATTCTGATTGAATCTTAAAATATTCAATCAAAATTATAATGGAGGGCAGTTGTAAGCTCTTCAAGTAAGGCCCCTTTTAACGTAGCAACCGGACAAGCAAGAGCGTGGATAGACCACAGCATCTAGGCGTAAGCAAACGTGCAGTTATAAAGAACCCCACCCACGCAACTGGAGCCGCCGCGAGCCCGCGAAGATTATAAAAAGCGAATGCTGAGTCAAAAAGGGCATCATCAACGACACGGGCATCCGACGCACAATGTCGAGATCCAGTTTTGGCTAAAGAGAATTCGGCGCACAATGCTGAAGTGCGCCTCACTCAACGCAGCAGCCTCGTCACGGAGCATCACAGCCTGCACGGAAAGAGAATTGGCCTCCTAACCTCCCGAGGCTAGTGGCGCTAGTTGTTTATGGCGCTAGGCTTGCTAACTTACCACAATTTGGCCAATGGCGCTCTAGGCGACAGTCAGCGGTCTACGCTCTTGCGTGACTGGTATAAGTATAGGTGTTAACGCCGGTCTGAATTGAGAGTTACTCCGTGTTGGAAGCCTGGAGTCCAACATTCGCTATTTCTCCAAGTTCCAGCACTGGCGCCCCCACGCTCTCAGTGAGAGATAGTGGGATTACTAGTCCGATAGTGCTGCCATGGCGCATGCTGCTGGTAAGCCAGGAGGCCAATTTCTCTCTCCGTGTACCTGCACACGTCTACGTGTAACAGCACGCGGCTCCATGCCAACTGGCGTTGCCACTAGAGCCAGATAGTAGGCCTCAACCACCTTCCAATGCAGCACCTGTTCCGTGCAGTACAAACCTTGGTATACCGAACCTATAATCGGCTTCCTTTCTTCCTGCCCTTTTCAGCGCTACCCTGAAACCTTCTTACAGCTACTCATCATGTCAATACCTCAGAATAATACTAACTCTTCTCCTGCTCCCTTGCCCAATCAAACTCCTTCTCCATCTTTTACTTTTGGTTATCCTGACCCTACTGACCTCACTAATGCCCAAATAACCTTCATAATCTCCGATCTCCGTAAAATCTTGGACTCGTATGAGTCCGCACTTGTCTCCTGGGGCCCCTTGACCTTAGTTACTCCACTCGATGCTTTTGAAACCATGGACACTCTTTAATCCCAACTTGATTTTGACGTTTCACCTGAAGACTCTTCCAACTTCAAAACGGTGAAATCCAAACGCACCAAACGCAAACGCACTGCTAGTCCCACTACAGTCTGTCAAGTTAAAGCGTGGGTGGCTTTACTCGCAGTCGGTAAGGTGTATCGACATGATTTTGGTGTCAAAATATTAAGAAGAGCTCCCTCT
>NC_046661.1:96966849-96973592 GCF_010883055.1 Belonocnema kinseyi
AAAGAGGGAGCTCTTCTTAATATTTTGACACCAAAATCATGTCGATACACCTTACCGACTGCAAGTAAAGCCACCCACGCTTTAACTTGACAGACTGTAAATTGGCTAGCCCTCCTCAATCCGACGACGAGTCTATTTTCTCAAGCTTATCCGATGACCATTAATCCGTGCCTAAGGAACGTAGTACTTCCTCAATTTTTATCCTTCGCAAAGAACTTTAGCCCAAAATACACTCAGCTCTCTGTAAAGCTGACATTCCTATCCGATCTGCCAAAAACACCAATAACGCAATAATTGTCTATCCTAAAACAGTTGACAGTTTTCGTGACATCACTCTCAAACTTGATAAAAACAAAATCAATTACACCACTAACCAACTTCAATAGGACAAGGACCTTATCGCTGTCATCAGGGGTGTCCAAGAATCCCTTACTGAATAATCCATCCTCGATGAACTACACTTAAAAATCTGTTAAACGAGTTCATAGTATAAAAAAATCTGGTCTCTGGTTGTTGTCCATCTGGACCCAATCGCTCCCACTGCCAAATCCATATTCGTCATTAAACTTCTATCTGACCTCAGCGTTCAAATTGAAGCGAACCCTTCTTATCTTCCTAAACTTTATAGCGCTTTCAACCTCACTTCCTCAAAACGCTCCTTCGCTAACGTAGTATCAGCTCGTCCTCTATCACAAGTCCAAAATCAGACTCAACCCTCTCCCAACACCGATCTCCTACAGTATTCACAACTACAGCAGCTTTTTCGTGACTTCCTCTCCACCTTCACAGCTACCTTCCAGCCCTTAAGCCCCGGACGTTCATAAAGATAAACTAACTATTCTCGCATTGAATGCTAACGGCATCTCCGTTTTCAAACGACTAAAACTAATTCTGTAAAAGTCGAGCAGGTGTCAAAAGCCAGAGGGACAGATAGAAAAAAGAGAGAGACAGAACAAAAGTAAGAGCTTCACAACTCTCCGCGGAGGCGCTGCCGCGAAGAGGAAAGTAAAAACATGGCTGCGCTACGATGTGTCTGCTACAAAACGTGTTTGCTCAGTTTTTAATAATTACCAAATATACTTTCAACTAGATATAAAGAAAAATAGTATACTATTTGTAATTTGAGCAAGGATTATAGCCATAATCTACCAAAATTAATAAAGATTAATTGGAAAATAATTAAAAGGATTATAAATAGAGAGATTTAATTGTGTGTATTAGAATTCTATCTAAAGAGTTCTTACAAAATAAAACAAAAAGATCAATTAAAATAAGGTCTCAGTGAGCAGTTCGTATTAAAAGCTAATATGATTAAATGAACCATCGGCATATAGTAATGGGAGATGTCAAGACCCATTATATCAGACAATTGAAAACAATCGAAAACGTTGATCCGTATGCTCTTAGATATATAGATTTTAGTGTAATTAGTAGTTCAGTGGCCTCGGTGACTATAGTGGATTTAGGGCCGGTTTCACCAACTTCAGTTAAATAATTGGTTAACTGACGGCGGGATAAAGTTAACGTCATAGTTAAGCTTGGAATATCCTGTTGCGCGTTCCATCACATCTTTGGAGAAAGCGGTTAGCTAACCAGATAGTCGTTTCGAAATAACTTATATTTTACTTTAAATCATTCGCGTGATCGGCTACCCATCAGTCGAGTGTAAAGCAAAGCAATATGGGCATGCGCACCAAATCCAGGTAAGGTTCATGCCACGCTCGCGTCCACACTAACTTAAAAAAAGTGAATTTTTACGTCTGTTTTGTTCGTGTCATATTTCTATTTTATTCGTGTTGTGTTCGTGTTATCTGTGATCTGTCATCAGACAACCTCAGATCTTCTTCCAGAAACTCCATATTTTACAACGACACTGCACTTTTTAGGTTAAAGGGCGATTAAGTCGACCTAACCGACCAATCTTGACCGGTTAGATTTAACGGTAGTTTACGCAAGTTAAACGGCCGTTAAAAAGTGGTGGAACGCGTAACTAGCTTTAACGGAGGATTACATTTTAAACCGAGGTTGGTGGAACTGCGCTTAGTATCGTATTTTATTCAATCTCACAGTTTTTACATTGCAAAGCAAGTAAAAGCATATACAATTTTGAAATTTATTGAAGCTTGTTTTGTGTCATTGTATGACAGTGTCAACAATGGGTCGCCATCAGTTAACAATAGACTGTTTACGTTTCCAATGACTGATTTAATGACAAGGCCATTGCGAGGCAACCCCCGAAACTACTGATATATTGGCGTTCTTATGTACAAGTACATCATCCAGCCCATAAATTAAGATGAAGAGCAATTGCATCAATCGTTTGTAGTTTCTTTTAGCTAGAAGCAGCTGGAAGATCTACTGGACCTGAGTTTAATTGTTTAAAAATCTCATTCACATCTGAGCTATATGAGTATTAAAATAAGTATTATATTTAATTTTAGTCTACACCTTATTAAACAAATATTTAGACAACATTTTAACAATTTTATAATATAATTCATTTCTTAATTTAATAAAAATATAATGTAATATTCTCTATTATTTATTATAATAAAGTTTAGATGTTAATTTCAATTAATAAATTAAGGATTATATTTATTTATTGAGAACATGTGAAATAAAATCGGTATGCATAAAGAAAGTTACTTGAGTGAAGTGAGATTTCACTTTATTTAATGTCAATTTGTTTATTTTTATCAATGTTATTTTACATTTTTTATTTATAGTTAAAAAAAATCTACCTGATCTGTAAACCCAACATCTTTAAGTTGTATTTTTTAATTAACGAAAAGTTGACTTTAAGAGGTCATAAATAAGTTTTTTGGAAAAATTATACTTATCAGAAAGTGGACTTACGAGGTCAAAAAAATATCTTTTGGATGGAAATTGGACGCCTTTTCGCTGTTCTTTCGGCCGTGTTTAATTGTGTTTAGAAACAAGTAAAAATATCCAGAACAAAACTTATTTGACCAAAAATTACGAATTAAAAAAAAAATACCTGAATTTTCAACTGAAAAAGGTAACTTTCGAGGAAAAAGTCGAACAGTTATATTTTCAGTTAAAAGAATTAATATTTGTAATTAATACAAAATTATTAAATACATTAGATAAGTTTTCAATAAAAAAAAACTAAACTTTTAACCAAACAGATATGTTTTAGACCAAGAACAATATTTGTTTTATCAAAAAAGACTAAAATCATTCTACTAAAATGATAAATTTTCAACCAAAAAGATTATTTTTACCAAGAAAGTCGAATTTTCAACTAAAAATAAGGTAAATTGGAAATTTTAAACAAAAGGTAAAATAATACATTTCTTTAGTAAAGAAAATTAATTTTCAACCAATAATGACGAATTTTCAACCAAATAGTTCAATTTAAAACCATTAATTATACGTTTGAAAAAATGTCTACTAAATCTTGAAAAAAAGATTAATTTTTAACCCAAAAGATGATTTATCAAATAAAAAGATGAATTTGAACTAAAATTATGAATTTTGTTTAAAAAAAATTAATTTCTAACAAATTGGTTGAACTTCTAACCAAAAAGATAATCTTTTTACCAAAAAAGAGGTACATTTTCTAATAGAAAAAACACACATTTTCAATGGAAATTATAAATCTTTACTCCAAAAACTGCATTTTTAAACAAATATTTGAATTTCTAAACATAAAGATGAATTCCCAATTAAGGAAATTATTTTTTTATCTAAAGGGCGAATTTTCAACAAAATGAATAAATTTTCAGTCACAGAAATACATTTTTAACGAAAATGATTAAACTTTCACCGAACAAAATTATTTTTCAACCAAAATATTGAATTTTCAAATAAAAAGTTGCTAATCAAAAAGATGATTTTTCATCCAAGAAAATTGATTGTCTACCAAAAAATACTAATTTTCAATTGAATAGATGGATTTTCAAAAACGAACATTAATTTTCTACAAAAAAAACGAATTTTTAAACAAAAAGATTAAGTTTCAACCATACACATTAATTTTCTACAAAATACATGAATTTTTAATCAGATAGTTGCATTTTTAGCTAAAAAAAAATTAATTTTCAAACAAAAATGGAACATGTTAATTTTTATTGGTGGAAATTACTTTGAACCATCAAACAAACAATTTTTAATGAAATAGTTGAATTTCCAACCAAAAAAATTAATTTTGAATCAAGAATATTAATGTTTCACCAAAATAGACGCATTTTCCACTATATATGTATATAAATTTATATAAAATTTATATGAAATAGTTGAATTTCAAAAATTTAAATTTTAAATCAAACTTTAAATAGTTAAACATTCAGTTGAAAAAATATTTTCAAACAAACAAGACGAATTTTCAACAAAATAAATAAATTTTCAAGCAATAAAATACATTTTAGATTAATTTTTAATTTTTAACTACGAAACTTAATCTTTTACCAACAAAATTAACCTTGGACAAAATACAACAAATTTTAACCAAACAATCAAATTTTCAACTATAAAAGATGATTTTACAACCAAATGTCGAACATTTGAATTTACATTTAAAAAAATATATTTAGGTCGAACAAAGCACGAGTTTTAAACAAAATATTGCAACCAAGAATATTAATTTTCTACCAAAAAATACTAATTTTAACAAAATAAAAAAATCATAAAAAAGATATATTTCAGATTCCAATCTTGTAAAAAAGTGGGAATTTTTGACTACGTATCTTGAAAACATGCAATTGAAAAAATTATTTTTTAACCCAAAAAACAAATTTTTAAGAAAATAGTTAAATTTTCAACTAACAAGGTTAATTTTCTTTTAGAAAATACGAATTTTAATCAAAATACCTGAATTTTCAACTAACAAAACTAACTTTTAAACACAAAATGGAATAGTCTTCTTTTCAATATTTCTATTTTCATCTATTTTATAAAGTTCTGATATATTTAAATTTATATTTTATCTTCTTTCTCATTTTATTCTTTAAAATTTTTAATTTATTGTATCCCAGCGTGGAAAACTAGGAATATGTACGCCTTGGAATAAGTGCGCCTTGGAGTAAGTAAGAGTTCGCTGTATTTTTAAATAAAAATAAAATCATTTAATACATTTATGTAACAAATATGTACAGAAAATTCGAATCAAATTCAAATAGTCAAATTTAATTCTACCTTGGTGAATAGTTTATCTGAAAATACCTTGAAAATTTATTTTGTATTTTTTTTAATTATTAAAATAACGGTATCATATACAGCGTTTTCAAATCGTATATGATTTTCTTTAAAATCCATTTAAAAAATGTTGTGCGCATAGCGCGCACAATGTTCTAGTTATTTAAATTTCTCAAATTGAAATAATTTATCAAATTTTAAAATATGGAATTAAGTATTAAATTTTAAAAAATCCTTACCAGGATTAGAATCCCTGGATCTTTTATAAATTTCTACGAGAATACTCGTGTATGAATAAATTATAACAATTAGGGGAAGCCAATACATCATCAGCATTCCAAATAATGAATAAGTCAATTCGTGAGTAAAACTCGGAAAAGTATTAAATGTGATACATTGCTCGTACCACGTAAAATTTGGGTGGGTTTCGACATGAAATACAAGCATCTGAAAAATAAAAAATAATACATTTTTCCTACATTTTTTTAGACACTTCAACTTTGAAGTAAGGGAGCCTACCCTAAAGTAGATAATCATTAATTAAAAGCGAAAATACACGTAAAATAATTCGTTTTAATTTTAATTTAATAATAACACGTATAGTGTCCTAGGTATTAATTAATTTAAATTGATTAATTTTCACTCAATGGTATTTTAAAATTATAATTACCTTATATGAGTTCATTATCTCCTGTAGGATAGTCTTCCCTATTTTAATTTGTTTTAAATTTAATTTAGGAACCTTCCATAAACTACGTTAGAAATTTTAATGTAATAATAAAAATAACTCTCTAAAATAAAATGATTTATAGGTACCATATTGAATTCAGAAATATTTCATTTTAACAAAATAGTTGAGTTTTTGACCGAAAAAGATTAATTACTCACCAAAAGAGATTAATTCAAAAACAAAAAACTTTAAGCAAAAGTTGAATTAGAAACCAAGTATTTGAGTTTGTGAGAAAAAGAGACAAATTTGTAACAAACTATTTGAATTTTGAAGCAAATAGTTATTTGCAAGCCAAAAAGACGAATTTTTCGAGGGCAGTTGATTTTTCAACAAAAGAATTTATTTTCAACCAAAAAATATGACTTTTCTACCATAAAAGATTAATTTTCAATTCCAAAGGTAGAATATTCAACAAAAGAGTTAAACTTTTCCAAAAAAATACTTTACAAACTAATTGAATTTGCAACAAAGTAATTAAACTTTATCAAAATATTTTACGGTTTAAGCAATTATTTGAATTATTAACCTATCAAAATGCATTTTCAACTTTCTAAAGGATTAATTTTCAACAAAATATGGAATAGCTAAATTATCAAATAATTAATTAATTTTTAACCGAAAAATGCGTTTTCAACAAAATAGTTAAATTTTCAAACAAAGAGGTGAGTTTTAGAAAAATTAAGTGTTTACAATGTAGTTCAACTTTCAACCAAGTAGTTGACATTTCAACGAAAAACGAGTACGTGGCAGTGAGGTCCAGTGATCCCAGATCTGAAACGAGATGCGGTCCAATACTATGACATGGCTATGTCCGTGTGAATATAGTAGGAGACGCTGTAAATGACTGAGTTGCGCG
>NC_046661.1:96973692-96981336 GCF_010883055.1 Belonocnema kinseyi
GCGCGCAACTCAGTCATTTACAGCGTCTCCTACTATATTCACACGGACATAGCCCTATCATAGTATTGGACCGCATCTCGTTTCAGATCTGGGATCACTGGTGAGGTCACACGGCCGAAGTGAAACTTTCATGGATTACCTTTGAAATTTTTCGTAAGCAATCATCATGAGTTTTGAGGAAGTCGTATAGTAAGAGAGTGCAGAGGGAGAGAGAAAGCATAAATATGTTTGTTTATAGTGGCAGTAGTGGGGATATTAGTAGAAAGCCGTTTTTTTCAATTCACGTTTAATACAATAGTTAGATTTTCAACAAAGAAGACGAATTTTATACAAATCTATTTACATTTTCATTAAAGTAATTAAATTATTACTAAATAGTAACATTTTTAACCACGAGAGATTTTTTATTTTCAAATAATAATAATCCTCTTTTAGTTGAAAACTCAACTATATGGTGGAACATGAATGCATTTTGTTTAGAAATTTGCATTTTTTATTGAATTCAGCTATTGTTTATTTCAAATTAAAATATTTTTTTGTAGATCTGACTGTTGAATGTGCTGTTAAGAATTAATATTTTTTTCGCTGAAAAATCAACTGCATTGGTCAAAATTAAACTTTGTTAAAAAAAATTTTATTGTTGAAGAATAATTTTTTCAGTTAAAGAATCAAATGTTCGGATTGATAATTGAACTCGTTTGTAGAACCTTTGTCATTTTAGTTTGAAAATTTAACAACTTACGTAAAAAATACAACTATGTATTTTGCTAAAAAAAATTAACTTTTACGTTGAAAATTCATTATTTTTGCTTTCAAAATTCAACTTTTTGGTTAAGAATGAAATTATTTTTAGAAAATTTTACAATTTTGTAGAAAATTATCTTTTTATTGAAAACTAATATTTTCGAGTTGAAAATTCAATTTACGTAGATAATTCTTCTTTTTGGATTTAAAATTCAACAATATAAATTTTACATCACAAGATTAATATACTACCGGAGAAGGCGAATTTCAGCAAAATTGTTGAATTTTGTAGCCAAAAAGACGAAGTATCTACAAAAAAAAGAATTGAATTTTCAACTCGAAAATATTATTTGTTTATAAAAAGATTATTTTCTACTAAATACTTAAATTTTCTTAAAAATAGTTCCATTTTTAACGAAAAAGTTATATTTTCAACCAGAAATATGAATTTTTATCTAAAAATATCATTTTGAGCCAAACAGTTGAAATTGCAAGCTAAATTTTTAACTAAAAATGGAATAGTTGTATTTTTACTAACATAATGGATTTTTAGAAGAAGAAAAATGTATGACAAAGCATGCAATTAAATTTTAAAACAACGAGATGAATTTTAAACAAAGTTTTTGAATCTCCAAACAAAAGATTAATTTTTATTTTTATAAAAAAAGGTCAACATTCAATCAAAAAGATAATTTTGACCAATAAAATGAATTTTCTTATAATACAGTAGTTAAACAACCAAAGAGCTGCATCTTAAAAAGACGATTTTTCTACAAAATACATAAGTTTTTAAAAAGAATGTATTTTCTTGAAAATTTGCCTTTCTAAGATCCACATATTTGGTCAAAAATATAACTTTTTAAAAATTTTATTTTTTTTAAATCAATTTTTTCATCTGAAAATTTAACCCTTATATTTTTGGTTAAAAAAATATCCTTTATAAGTTCCAAATTCAACTATTTGGTAGCAAATTCATGTATTTTGTTGAAAATTCTTTTTTTATAGAAAATTAATTTAAATTGTTAAAAATTTCCTTTTTTAGGTAAAAGGTTCATCTGTTTGGTTAAAAATTTAACTATTCTATTATTAGAAAATTATCTTCTTCGTTAAAGAAATCATATTTTCGGCTGAAAGTTGGACTTTTTTGTTTGAAAATTTAACATTTTAGTACTGTGTTTGGTTCAGAATTAATTTTTGTATTAAAAATGAAACTATTCCATTTTTAGTTAAAAATTAATCTTCATCAACAAAAACAGCTTTTTTACTTTAAAATTTAAGTTTTTAGTAAAAAATGAAACTATCCTCAAGAAAATTTAACTAGTGGGTAGAATATTATCTTTTTTGTTGGAAAATAATATTTTCAGGTAGTTTTTTGGTAGTTCATTAATCTTCTTGGTAAAAGATTTATCTTTTTGGTTGAAAATTTAATTATTTTATTTAAAATTTATCTGTTTAGATGAAAATTCAAATTTTTGGTTCGAATTAGAACTACTTTATTCTTGAATAATTTTTTTAAAGTTACACTGCTTTGGATTAAAATTTAAAAATTGTGTTGAATTTTTCTTGTTTATTAAAAATTAATTTTATGATTTGAAAATTCAATGATTCCATCTTAGGTTAAAAGAAAAGTTATATTTCGTGTGTGAGAACGAACTTTTTTATTGAACATTTAACTTTTCCGTTTAAAACTTCAATTAGCTTCTGACAAATTCGTGTTTTTGAGTTAAAAATTGATCTCTTCTAGGTGAAAATATTTTTTGATGATTTTTGTTTGTTTGTTAAAAATTAATTTTTATCTTCTTTTTATTTCTTATCCTATCTCATTTTTTATCTAATTAGTTTTTTTTTCTTTCTTTTTTACTATTTTCTTGAAAATGCAATATCTTTCGACTGAAAATCGTAGGAATTAAATGTTTTATTTTCAATTCAATATGTTATTGCCATAAATTAGTTTGAAAAGAATTTATTACCCTATCTTCATGAAAAATTACTCAATTTCTCTGCATTTAAGAGAATTTTTGATCCAAAATTAGTAACGTATTTTATGAACGGCCCCTTACCTGAGGCATGGAACAGAGAGTGGAACCCACCCAAGCCCCAATCAACATAATTTTACTCCTTCTGTTTATATTGACGATTTGCAAGGGTCGTAAAACTGCATAATATCTATTTAATTGCATAATAATTATATTAATTATAAATTATTCTATTTACGAGGTTCTAATAAATTATTATTAGAATTGGGTATACATTTATTAGGCAGAGAAAAATTCTGCATCAGATACCTGTGTACCGTTCCCCCACTACGCGGCTTCCCCTCACACTCCTGCCTCGGAGCTTGATCAGCAGGAGTTCTTTGGCGGCAGTAGAGTTCGAAAGACGGTCTCTTACGTCAGGAATGCCGGTAACTTACCCGTAAGTTTTCGAGCGATTCTTTTTTCCAGAATTTACGAGAATTTAATGTTTTCACCGAAATGAATGTAAAGTTTTGAGCTCAAATGGTTTTTAATGCAACATTTTAGTTGTAATAAGATGCATTTTGAAAATTTAATTATTTACGGAATTATGCCAATTTTTAGAAAACATCGAAATTTGAAGTTTCTTTGCAGTATTTTTTATAAATTTAACATTTTTCCGCCAATTTAGATTTATTAGATGTAAAATTTTATTACATTTCGTGTTATAATGTGGAAAGGTTTTTAAAGCTGTTTTTCCTACATACCTATTTAGATTATTATAAGCATTTTAGCTGCTTAGTTTTGTTCACTCCAAAAACTAGATAATTACCATATTTAGAAACGGTTATCAGACAGAGTAAGTTTAATTACAGTATTAATTCTCCAAGGCTGATCAACGAACTGTTATCGATTGTAACTGATAAGTCACAGAAATGACATTTAAATAATACTCATTGTTGTACGTTAATTATTTATCATCAGCTAAGTATCATAAGTACTTAGTTTTGCTAATACGAAAAATTATGATTGTTAAGAAATGTAAAATTGTACTTAAAACTTGTTCGAAACTGAAGTTTAATCATGTTTGAAGGAATTTATGTTATCGATAAATAAAATTCTATTCTGAAAAATATGAAGTATATTGTATATAAAAATAAAACATAATTTTTATTCCTAATGTTTATTGCTACATAGGTTTAAGTGCATTAAGTATAAACATTATTTAGCTTAAAAAACAAAAAACAATAGTAAAAATTGAAAGTTCTTGTAAATTCTCTATAAATTCTTGCATTCTCGGTAACATACGGTAACGTTCTCCGTTACCTTCTCCAAATCTTTATTACAGAGAATTTTCTAACTCCAGACGGCAGTAGAGATCCTCTAGAGATCATTTAGGTAGAGTTGAGACACACAGTAACGCAAGTTCACACAGTTTTGTCACTGCGCATCGCGATTAATCCGAAACCAGAAGTCCTCATAAAGGGAGCAATAGTTTGTTCACACTGCGTACAGTCCCATGTTAAAGAATATGAACTTAGTAAAGTAACGGGGTGGCTCCATCTAGCGGAAATAGAACAAACTACAGTTCTATTTCGACAACCCGTCCGCCCCTCATCTCTCCTATATCATGCAAATTATATTTTTTTATTTAGATTTACAGGAACAATAATTTACGTAAACAAACCATTTTATGCAATATTAAAAAAACATGAAATAGCGCATGATCAAAAATTCATTAAGACGATATTACATGAAACGGTTTGCTCGTGCAAATTAGTCTGCCCATAATTCTAAATAAAAAAATATTTAAACAGAGACATTAAAGCCCAACACTTGAGTACCACACTGAACAGATCAGTCTCTTTTTCAATTGAAAAATAAAAATAATGTAAATTTGTTTCAAAACAGAAAATATAAATAATTTGGAGACGTGATTAATATAATCACTCACTCTTTATTTGCATGTGCGCCATGTTCCTATATTCCTGATCTACCCCTTCTACCACACACGCATCAACACAGACGCCACCTAGAGGAGATAGAAGTCACTAAAACTCATTCACTTTTAAGCCTTAAGACTGTACCTAGTGTGAGTTTGATCATGGAGAATAGATATAAGGAGACCAATCTGTAATGCATGGACTTCGCCAAAAACGGTAACTCTTCTGTTGCCAGAAGTACGCACACACGCATGTGTAAAATCACACTTACGTATAGTTCAAAACTTTTCGAGCGTGGCATGCCAACCGCACTTTTTAAAAAATGTAGCCACCTCAATTGTTTTGTTTTGACAAGTTGCTTGAACTTATAAATAATTAATAATCAGGCAGGAATTTGTGAAATGTTTGTGGAATAAAAAATTATTCGCCATGGAAGAAGTAGGTAGTATGCTTATGAAAATATTAAATTACTTTTACCAACACTATGCGTGCGACAGGTATTCGACGCGTTCGTAACAAAAACAATAAACATATAACTCACACAACTCTCAAAGTCTTGTGCACTACACTTGAAACCACACTTATTGGAAACTTTCGCTTTTATACAGCGATTTTTAATTTTAACATCCTTGCCTTTATTCACAAACTATTAATTGTTCAATCATTATTTATTTAGATTTGACTCGCATTCACATCCGCAGCCATATTTTTTTGAAGTGCGGTTGGCACGCCACGCTCGGGAAATTTTGAACTATACGTAAGTGAGTTTGCACATGTGTGTTGCGTGCTTCTAGCTACAGAAAAGTGTTCAGTTTCAGTTCCACTTTGTTTGGTCTCCTCATGTCTATTCTCCATGAGTTTGGTACGCGTTCGCGATCAATGCCGCTATTGAAAGATATATGACAATAGAGAGGATAGCAACAAAACCTGTTGGACCAAAACAACGAATTTTCAACGAAATACGTGAATTTTTAACTAAAATGATAAATTTTAAATTAAAAATGGAATAATTAAATTTTCAGTTAAGAAAATTAATTTTGAACGAAATAGTTCAAATTTAAACTAAGAAATTTGCCCGCTATACGGGCACATTCTCATCGCACCCTTGGCGCGCGGCTCGCTTTGCTCGCAAGTTTGAGCGCGCCTAGGGCGCGCGATTTTTAGTTCTCGCGCTTCCCGCTCGATTGTACATTTATCTTGTGCTTCGCGCTCGGTCTTTCTATTTTCGCAAATTCTTGCGCAAACTTTTTAAAATTAAGACTCAAAACTTCCACGACTGTTATTTTGTGATTGTGAATTTTCTGTTGTTGTTGAGTCTGAACGCACCTACGGCGCGCGACTGATGGTTCCCGCACTCCGCGCTCGGCTTTTGCGTTTCTCCCGCATTCGTGCACAGTCCTTTTAAAATCAAAGTTGAACGGATCGACAACTGTAATTTTGTGATTGTGAACTCTCTTTTGTCCAAAATGTCAATTTTTCTGCATTATACACAACACTTTTATACATATTTCTTTCTTATTTTACTTTAAATTGTATTCTAAGCTGCACTAAAACATGTATCATTTCAATAAATTTATATCATTACAATTCATAATATGCATGAAAATTGAATCATTATATAATTCTTATTTCCTTGTTTTTAATTTTTAATCTTGTTTCTTACGATTAAAGAAAAACTATTGCGCATCTGCATAGGATAGATAGATTTTTTGATTTTCATTATTTTTGGTACGATCAAATTTTGAATTTTCAACTTTTCGACCAAATTACAAAAAGTTGTTATGATAATCTTGTAGGGCTTTCAAAAATCAACGTTTTGCTTTTCTTGACTTTTTTCCATATCGTGTGTTGTTTAGCTTCAAATTTTGATTTTCAATTAATTTAACAAATTTTGAAAATGGTCTAACTCTCAGAATTTTCTTTTCATCGAAAAAAGTCGTGAGGATAAATTGTTTGTCCTTTCCAATAGTATAAGTATCCGTACATAAACTTTTCAAATTCAGAAAAAAGTGGTTTCAAAAATTTCAAAATGCGCTCACTTTTGAATTTTTATCAAAAATGACTTGTTATCGGAATTGTCCTTTTTTTAGGACCTTAAAAAAGTGTGCCAAAGATTGATTCAATGCGTTCATTTTTTCGAGAGTTATCGTGTTTACGGACGACAGAAAGACGCTCTCGAAAAAACTTAATTTTCTGATTTAAGGATCTTGAAACGTGGAGATCCAATGAAAAACTGTGGTGTCAAATTTATAATAATTCTAATACTTTCTCAATCATAAATCATGAGAATGTAAAAAGAAGCGTTTTCAACTAAATATGTATTTGAATTTTCAACCAGATAGTAGAATTTTCAAAATGTACATTTTAAATCAAACATGAAATAATTCAAAATTCTGTCAAAAAAATCTTTTCAAACAAACAAGACTAACTTTTAACAAAATAAATCAATTTTCAACTAAAGAAATACATTTTTAACAAAAATGATGATTTTTTCACCTTAGCAAATGAATTTTCGAGCACGAATATTAATTTTCTACCAACAAGATTACCTTTGGACAAAGTACATAAATTTTTTATCAATTAGTTGAATTTTCAACTATGAAATATCACTTTTTAACCAAATGTCGAATAATTAAATTTACATATAAAAAAAAAATAATTTTCAATGAAAAAAAGAACGAGTTTTCTACGAAATATTGTAACCAAGAAGATAAATTTTTTACGAAAAAAACACTAATTTTAACGGAATACATGAATGTTCATCTGAAAAATATAGATGTTGAACTAAAAATGGAACACTTAAATTTGCAAATAATAAAACTAAATTTTCACCCAATAAATGAATTTTTAACCAAATAGTTCAATTTTTAACCACAAAGAATAATTTCCTCGTAAAAAAGACTAAGGGGGAGGGTCGGTAAGGCCGGTTTTTGGCCTAATTTATTTTTGGACCAAAAAATCTGAAAAAATCATGGTAGTATCTTATAAGTATCCCGAGTCGA
>NC_046661.1:96981436-96982696 GCF_010883055.1 Belonocnema kinseyi
TCTGGGAGACGATCGAAGTCACTTCGCTACCTGACTTTCCACAATTGACGATCGATGACCTTCAACGACTTACAATCGGTGTGTATCAGATTAAACAAGCAGTATCCTACACGAGAGAGCACCTTGATAATGATGGGAACTACATGCTCCAAGTGCATAAAGAAAGAAAAGTTATTGTAAGGATTCATATGCAGTCTCGACACACAACCTCAAAACAATATCAACTTTGGATCCAATATGAGACACATAGTTTCGATCCAATTAAAGGTTGGTATTGCCAATGCAAGAATGGTGCTAGAGTGGTAGGTTGTTGTACTCATATAGCGTCAGTACTGTGGTACTTAGGTCATTATAGATGATTAAACTACGCCCCTCAATACAGCAGTGATCATTATCACGAATTTTTGGTCGACGCAGCTAACTTTGAAGTTTCAGATGAAGAAGCAGAAGAAGAAGTAGAAGCAGAATCAGTAGCAGAATGATAAAAATCAAAGGAGTGAATGAAAGAAAAGGGAACTAAGTTAATCAATCACCCCAGTGAGAGGCAAGGGTACTCACATTAATCAAGCACCCCAGTGAGAGGCAAGGGGACTCACGTTAATCAAGCACCCCAGTGAAGGGCAAGGGGACTCACATTAATCAAGCACCGCAGTGAGAGGCAAGGGGACTCACATTAATCAAGCACCCCAATGAGGGGAAACTAAACTTACGAAAATATAACCTAAGTTAACCAAAGTACACAGTAACCTTCAAGCACTAAACCAACGACAGTACGACCTAAGTACGTTGAAACCTGCGAGTCATAAACCTATGACACGTTCACCTCAGTACACAGTAATCTACAAGCACTAAACCTACGACACGTTCGCCTAAGTACGCAGTAACGTGAACCCCTCATCCTAGGGAAAGTTAACCTAAGTAGACAGTAATCTTCAAGCAATATACCTACGAAATTATAACCTAAGTACGCAGAAACCTACAAGCCCTAAACCTACGACAAGTTAACCTAAGTACGCAGTAACCTGTAGCCCTAAACCTACGGAACGTTAACCTAAGTACGCAAGAACCTACACCCCTGAACCTATGACAGGTTAACCTAACTACGCAGTAATCTTCAAGCACTAGACCTAAGGCAATATAACCTAAATACGCAGAAATCTACGAGCCCTAAACATACGATACATTAACGTAAGTACGAATTAACCTGCACCGTTAAGTACCGACACCCAGGAACCTTGTACCCTACTAGGCAATATTCTC
>NC_046661.1:96982796-96984300 GCF_010883055.1 Belonocnema kinseyi
TCGCTGATTATGAACCTGGTGTCCGCTGACCTTTATCGCGTCAGGTTCAAGGTCATTTGAAAGTCAAATCGATAAAAAACGCTGAAAAAATAAAAAAAATATTTTATAGGTTTTCGCGGTCGTTGATTACGAATCTGCCATCCATTGACCTCTGTCGCATCAGGATCAAGGTCATTTGAAGTTCAAATTGAGAAAAAACGGTAGAAAAAAAAATACGTTATAGTTTTTTTTTATCGCTGATTCTGAATTTGATATCCGTTGACCTCTATCCCGTCTGGTTCACGGTCATTTGATGGACGCATTAAACAAAAATATCTGAAAAAATTCTGAAGAATCTTATATAGATTTTTGGTACGTCTGAATTCTTATTCAGAGTATGTATAAACAAGATATCTGATGAAGTCTTCTTGTGCCTGCCCCCAGGGCACCTCCACGCGGTGACGGCGGGCAACGGATCACTGGCAAAGTCCCTGGGTGAAGGCATGATGCCGTCATGGCAGGCTCAAGAAGTCGTACTATGCAGAGATTAGGAACCTCAGTATCGGCAACTGATCAGGGTGAGCAAGCGAGCCCGCAGTCGTCGTCATCAAGCGACCGCAGCTCTTCATTGGTGGGAAACTTGGCCAATGTTGAGTCAAATATTACAAGTCAGAATGTAAATGTTGATCAGCAAATAACTTTGCCTTTTAGTCGATGCAGTAAAGCAAAGAACCTTTGCCTTATTTGCCGTTCATCAGGTCAACTTGTAGTCGTACCATCTGAAGCAAACTTGCGTCTATTCATCAATCGGGGTATAATAATTCAGGGACAATGTCGATGTTGCAAAAGACATCTGAAAGGAAAGTTCTTCAAACAAAATGAAGAATCTCGTGTTCCAACAGCTTCAGATACGACCACAATGACGAGTACAGAGGTGTGCGGTTTGTTGAACGATCTTCGTCATTTCGTAAGTAAAAGATCACTGAATTTTGATGCTCCTGGTGCTTTAAGTGATACTAACTACATCAGGCTTACTGGCATAACTTCATTCAACTGCGAAAATCTCCATGACTATATAAGTGGATCTATTAAAAATACAGCTAATAGAAGCTCACGAACTTGTCTAGCAATACTGTTAATGAAACTGAGAACTGGTCTTTCACACTGTATACTTGCAACACTTTTCCTGATTACACGAAGATCAGTAGGTAGAGCTATTACATCTGCAAGAAAAGCTCTAATGGACAAGTTCGTACCCTTTCATCTAGGCTTACACCACATCAGCAGAGAAGATTTCATAAATCTTCATACAAGAGAATTAGCTCAAGCTTTATTTGCGGATGGCAAAGATGTTTGCAATTTTAGTTGCTGATGGTACATACATTTATACAGAAAAAAGCAGTAACTACGTGTTTCAACGTCACAGTTACTCTGTCCATAAGGGCAGGCCTCTAGTCAAGCCTATGATGGTAGTAAGTACCACGGGATATATTTTAGAAATATATGGGCCTTATTTTGCTGATGG
>NC_046661.1:96984400-96985630 GCF_010883055.1 Belonocnema kinseyi
GACCTCCGATCGCTATATCCCAAATACTTCAATCGCAGAACCTTGTACTTAAGCAAGAAAATAAAGTTGAGAGGACTATACGTAAGAATAAAGGAGGATGTATTTATACGTGGAGATTCGAAGGTTAACGGGCTCGGAATGTAATGGATTTGAGTTATTATTGAGCAGGGTACAGGGTTCTTGGGTGGACGAACTTAGGATGCAGCGGTCGGCGCTTATTGCCTAGCAAAGTACCGGGATTTTGCGTCAAGGTACTTAGGATATAGCAGGCTGAGGTTCTTATCTAGCTGCCTACAGAGTTGTTGGGTTGAGCTATTTGGGATGTAGCGAGCTGACGTTATCGCCTAGCAGGGTACAGCGTTCTTGAGTGACGGTACTTAAAGTTGCAGGTTAATACGTACTTAGGTTAACCTGTCGTAGGTTTAGGGGTGTAGGTTACTGCGTTCTTAGGTTAACTTGTCGTAGGTTTAGGGGTGCAGGTAACTGCGTATTTAGGTTAACGTGACGTGGGTTTAGGGATTACAGGTTACTGTGCAACCCAGGCACGTAGCCGGATCGTGGAACAACTCCGTTGCCCATCGTCATCACGTGTAATGCCCTGGTTGCAACCAAACGTTGTAAGCTGACGTGATAAAGTTCCTTGACCCAAAAAACCTTCACATGAATTTTTTCAGATTTTTTTTTAAGAATTTTCAAAATTGACCCTTGAAGGATCTTAAATTGACCTCAATAGGACCTTTTTGGTAAGACACATGATATATTCGAATTCAGCGGTCCAAAAAATATACATATAATTTTTTTCAGATTTTTTCTTGATTCACCGCGTTTTGACCTTCAAATGACCTTGAACCTGACGCGATAGAGGTTAAAGAATGCCACATTCGTCATCAGCGACCCCGAAAGCCTATAACAATTTTTTTTTTCAGCGTTTTTTATCGATTTGACTTTCAAATGACCTTGAACCTGACGCGGTAAAGGTCAACGGATGCCATGTTCGTAATCAGCGACCCCGAAAACGTATAACGTATTTTTTTTCAGCGTTTTTTAGCAATTTGACCTTCAAATGACCTTCAAATGGTCTTGAACCTGAAGCGATAGAAGTCAACGGACGCCAGATTATTCTACCGGTTTTTCTCGATTTGACTTTCAAATGACCTTCAAATGGTCTTGAACCTGACGCGATAGAGATCAACGGATGCCAGATTTGTAATCAGCGGCCCCGAAAACCTA
>NC_046661.1:96985730-96995337 GCF_010883055.1 Belonocnema kinseyi
CGACTCGGGATACTTATAAGATACTACCATGATTTTTTCAGATTTTTTGGTCCAAAAATAAATTAGGCCAAAAACCGGCCTTACCGACCCTCCCCCTTTGGGTGCGTCAAAAGTGACTGATTTGAATACAATTTTAATGGACTCAAATAATGCGGATTCGACGACTTATAGTATACTGATAATATCATTAACCAAAAATTAATTTTTAACAAATATATTCAACATTCAAATAATTAGATGAATATTCAAAATTGTAAATTTATTGTAAAGTTTGGTTCGAAAATCGCGCGCTTTTCATCATTTCTATTTCCGGTTTAATCGTAGCTAATCAAAACAGTGAGAGATTGTATCACAACCAGCCCCCTGCCTCGACCGTGTATGTGTGTGGTGTAGTAGTTCTTTTACAATCTAGAGGGGAAATGTTGGTGAAACTAATCCAACAGATGGCGCCACAAAAAGTAGATCTGACTTTTGCATTGAATTGCATTAAGAAAAAGCAAAAATAATTTTAAAAACTTGATGCATTTTGCAAATGAACAGAAAAAATATGAAAAAATAAGTGTAACAGTAACTAATTATTTAAAAAAAGAAAAAGTTATGGAAATATGTAGTTTAATATAAATAAAATTTAATTTTGAGATACATTTGGAAAGCAGTTCAAACTTTACATTTCTATCATTTATTTGGTGATATTATTCATTTCATTATTTTAAAAGGTAAACAAATTATTTATTGTTAAAATGATTAATGTAGCTAATGAAAAAATTAATAATATTTATGACTCCAACGCGTACACTTTAACTAAATTTTTTCAAATATCTTAGATACTATAAATTAAATCGAAAACTGTGATTTAAACTTATGAGGAATTACAGCCATAAATTGTAAATGACAATTTTTTTCTATTTGTTTTTAAAGAAGGTGCTAAAAGCACCTACGGCTTTGACGAATATATAACTTGTTGTAGTTTTATTGAATTTAAAAATGTCATTAGGATACTTTGCAAGTCTTTTTGATGCGTGCCAGAAAATTTTACAAAAATTTCTAAAACTCATACAAAATTTTTCTTCTTTGAAAGAGTTTAAACTTTTTGAATTTTTGTTCATTCGAAAAATTGAACTGATATAGTTTCTTAATATATTTGATATCTAGTGATGAATTTAAATAAAATTTCCTAATCCTTTAGAAAAATTTTTTTTTTATTTTTCTGAACATTTTCAAAATTTTCAAAAGAAAGGTAAATGTCCCATTTTGGGCGAGTGACCCAGTTTGTGCGAATGCGCACATACTGTAGGTAAATCCGTGGCAATCTTGAAGTTTATGACACTAGTAATAGTTTATTCACATTCTAGAATGGATTTAAGATATTTTTGATATAGGATTTATGGGCATGTGATGCTTAGAAAATTGTCGATTTTACCAGTTTTAGGTGCCCCCGGCTTTTTTCTAGAATATATATATTTTGTCTTAAAAATTTGGGAAATGATAGCGAACATGCTAACGGACGTCCCCAAACACTTTCTTCGTAGGTTAATTCAAAAAAGTTTCAATTTATCAAAATGTGATTAATTTGCATAACGCTTAGGAAATAGTATCGATTTTTTCAATGTTAGATTCCCCTGGCTTTTTTCCTAGGATAAGAAATATTTTGCCTTTAAAATCTGGGAAACGATAGCGAAAATGCTAACGGACGTCCCCACACACTTTGTTTGTGTTTTTTTATCAAAAAATTTTTAATATTGCTAACACCGTGCGTTTATATTTCGAGGTTATGTATGTTACAATTCACCCGAGCGTTACTTCCAAACTACACAATATTTTGGCCTAAAACTTTGTACAGACAATCAAAAAAGTTTATTTCATAAATAATTTCCAGATTATTATCTCCGAATTCAGTGTTTAAAAATTTTCATTTTTTTTTTAAACCGGGGAAACTGTAAGTACCACATGCCCGTATAGTCATTTTATTACGTATTCGTCTTCTTTAAACGTTACATGGTCACGCGTGTCGCCATCTGTGGCCGATCGAGCATAACATTACTCTCGGCTTGTTAGTTCGCGACTTGACAGGCTGCTTAGTTTTTCGTTTCAACAGTGCTCCAAAATTGTTTTGGCGCGAATGTTTTCATGGAAAAGTAAGTATTAATCATAAGCTTGACGAATATGTTCTTCAATATTTAATGAAAACTAATGGATAATTCGGATATTTCCTTCCGCCCTAATACGGACGGAAAAAAACGACTGGAGGAATTTGTGCGAGCATTTACAAACAACATGGTTACATAAAAATTACGAGTTTCTTTAAGATAACAAGCACACTATTTCAATTCTGAAAGCTTTGCCCTGTTGTGATACCTGTTTTTTTATGCATTTGTATTGAATAATTGATAAAAATGTGCGGGAAACGATTACAACAACAATGAGATAGCCAATTTAAAAATGCAAACGATAAAAATATTCTTTTTCTTTTAATTACGTCATTTATTACGCTAAAAAAATTTTACGTTATAATTGTGAAATTCCTAATGACAAATTAAATTAGGAGTCAGTTTTTATCAATGGCGATATTTATCTACTGTAGCAAATAACACATGGCGTCATTTGCCCAAATTGGGACATTTGATTCGCCCAAACTGGATCAGAGGAAAAATTCATTCGCCCAAATAGGTTCATCGGTAACGCATGAAATATTCTTTATTGTTCAGTAAAAATTGTTGATTTATATCGATAAGGAGACAAATTATTGATGAAAAATGTTCAAACTGTGCGGTATTAGGAACTTTTATCGATTTATACGATTTAAGATACTTTTACAAACAAAATACGCCAAGCAAATCCTTGCATTCGCCCAAATTGGGACATATAACTTTTCTAATTCAATGCAAAAGTCAGAACTACTTTTTGTGGCGCCGTATGTTGGATTAGTTTGACCGACATTTCCCCTGAGAACTACTACGGCATACTCATGCACGGTCGAGGCAGGAGGCCGGTTGTGACACAAATTCCCACTGTTTTGATAGGCCACGATTAAACCGGAACCAGAAATCATAAAAAGCGCGCGCTTTGCAAACCAGATTTTACCGTTTTGAAGAATAAAATGTGACAGAAGATAATATGAAGTATAAACATATCAAATCTGTATGAAATACAGTTTTTTTTAAATTTCGTTTCGACAGCTCAGCACCAGCATTTCGGTTGAGGGAGGGAAGGCCGCGTAGTGGGGGAACAGTACGCAGGTATCTGGTGCAAGATTGACCATCGTCTCATTTATTAATTCAAAAAATAATTATATAAAATTGTACCTGTCTATACTTATGCAAATTAAAATGAAGGATGATAAATATAATCCAAATATCCTGAAAAACGCCATTATCCTGCACATTGCGTCTCCTGCTTTCCAGGATACAGTAATTGCCCATCCAATTTCAAGAGGCATCATTAAAAAAGTTACCTGTGAAGAAGAAAATTTTTACAGATCGGTATTTTGTATTACATTAATTTGAAAACTGAGGGATTCAAATATATGCAAATTTAAATTCAAAGAATTCAAAAGAATACCAGTAATTTAAGATTTTTGAAAATATGCAAAGTATTTAAAAGTATGCAAAATATTCAAAGAATTCAAGAAACATCAAAGGAATTGAAGGGGATTATAAAATAAATTGAGGGAGTTAAAAAGGAAATCACGTTAAGTTTAGAAAATTTTGAAGGTTTTTAGTTCAATTTTGAACAAAAAAAAACTTCGTTTGCAAACAAGAAATACGACTTTGCTGTCATACAAGATCAATTTTCTTCAAAAAATGGACTGAGAAAGAAATTTTCTTTTTAAGATGTAATCATTAAATTTTAAGATAAAAAATTAATTTTTAACAAAAAAAATAGATTTCAACAAAAATTTTCAATTTGTATCCAAAGCATTCAATTTCAAAAAACTGATTTTTGAATAAAGAAGTCCTAATTGGAACCCAGTAATTGAATTTTCATTGAAAAAGATGAATTTTCAATTAAATAGTTAAATTCTCCAACGAAAAGATCAATTTCTCAACAAGGAGATATTTCCTCCTAAAAAAACTACCCGAAAATATTATTTTTGAACAAAATACATCATTTTCTACTTAATAGTTTAATTTTCTCAAAGATAGATTTATTTTCAACCAAAAAGTCGAATTTTCAAAGAAAAATATGAGCCTTCATAATAAAAGTTAATTTTCAACCAAACACTTAAATTTTAAAGTAAAAAAGATAAATTTTCATTAAAAAATCAGAACTTTCAACTAAAATTGGAATAGTTACATTTTTATACAAAAAATTAATTCTCAACTAAAAAAACTAAAATGTGGAATTTTCAAAAAAAAAGTTATTTTTAACAAAACAGTTCAACATTTAGGCAAAAATATTATTATTTGACCAAGAATATTAATTTTCTAATTAAATAATCATGAAATCTTTAACCAAAGAGATGAGTCTTCTTCCAAAAAAATTAACTTTGAACAAACAGCATTAATTTTGTAACCAAAAGGACACATTTCCAATCAAATACATGATATTTCTACCAAATAGTTGAATATTGAAATTATAAAAGATAAATTTTTAACCAACAATAGAGTCGTTAAATTTTCAGATGAAAAAATTTATTTTTAACAAAAAGGGAAATTAAAAAAAGATGAATTTTCTACTAAAAAAGTGAATCTTAATGAGACGAATTTAACAAAAAAATACACAAATTAAAAAATACATTTTCAGCGAACAACGGAACTGTTAAATTTGTGATGAAAAAAAAATTAATTGCAAACTACAAGAAATAGAATAAAATTTCAACAATAAAATTTTAATCTGCAGCGAAACAGATGCAATTTCAAGCAAAAAGAATAATCTCCTACAAAAAAAGACGATTTTTTAATCAAATAGATTCTTTTTGGTAAAATATATTTTTTTTTATTAAAGACTTCTCTTTTTTTTGTAATTTCATTGTTTGTTTGTTTTTTTGTCAAAAAGTAATTTTCTCATTTAAAAATTTAACAATTTCATTTTTTGCTGAAAATATATGTTTTTTTGGTTAAAAAAAATTTTTTATCTAAAAATTTAACGATTTAAGTTTTGATTGAAAATTTATATTTTATAAGTTCAAAATTCCACTATTTGGAAGAAAATTCATGTTTTTTGTTGAAAATTTAACTATTCTATTTTTATCAAATTAATTTTTCTTAGCCGAAATTCATCTTTTCGGTTGAATTTTGAACATTTTTGTTAAAATTTTTTTTTTAATTTGACATTTTAGTTTCAAATTCAACAACTTTGTAGAAAATTCATCTATTTGACTCAAAATTAACTTTTTGTGAAAATTTATATTTTTTGTTGAAAATTTAACTTTCTGTTAGAAATTAAACAATTTTTAATAAAATTTAACTGTTTAGTAGAAAATAATCTTTTTTATGGAAAAGTAATATTTTTGAGTTTAAAATTCGATTCTTTTTTTTTAGATAATTCGTTTAATTAAATAAATGATTTGAGTGAATTCATAAGAATTGAAAAAAACTTGGATAGTTCAAGACTCGAAAAGCAGCACTGAACGAGCGCTGAGCAGTAGCCAAGGGTGGGGATGAAGCGAAGAAATCGCGACGAAAGGGGGGACTGAATCCCTTCTCTCTTTCGTCACGTTTTCTGCGCGTCATCCCCACTCCTTGCTACTGCTCGAGCGCTCGTTCGCTTTTGTTACCGAGCCTTCAATTGCTCTATTTTTAATTTTTTTAAATTTTATAAACATTTTCAAATAATAAAAAATTTAATTACCAATAAATCTGCAATGGCCAAATGCATAAGCATCGTATTGATTCTCGTTTTTGAGTTTCTTCTTCTTCGACTGATAAGAAACAAAACAGTCGAGTTTCCTATTGCTGATATGACCATTAGCACACTATATGTTGCTATGCTAACGACATGCCCATCATTAAATTGCATATCGATTGGAAGTTCCAATTTCGTCGAAGAATTGTCCGCCATCGTTGAATTATCCTCCATTGATTCAATCAAATTACTGAATTCCACATCGATTTTATCACAAGTGAACTAAAAATAATTTTTATATTATTAAGTAATAGAACAGAGGGCTACGTTATTGTCCAATTATTAAATCAAAATATGTTTTTTAATTTGAACTACTATAAAATATAATTAATTGCGGGGACTTCCGGTTGGGTTGGAAACGTTGCACACGCGTCCGGGAAATGTCGCCGAAAAAGTGAGAGATTATAGTTTTAAATTTATGCGGGTGGTCTGGTGAGTGGAAAATTTGGGCAGTGCGCGAAAAAAGTTATCAGCAAAAGTATTATTCATAGTTTTAAAGCTATAGAGCTAGTGAGATATGGATCAAATGAAACCCTCCGAAAAGGAAGAGGTTATGTTGAACGGGAGTGAGGAGGTGACGAAGTTAAACTCCGACTCGGCTGATGACAGAGAGAGGGCAGCACCAAATGGGAATGGACAAGCAGATGACATCGAACAGCTGTCAGGTGAAAATAATAAGCAGTCGACGTCGACGGTGAAAAAATGCCGAGGAAGACCAAAGAAAGAGATTAAGGAAAAGGAGAAAGGAATTACGAGCTCCAGGAAAATCACGGACTTCGTACAAGCCAACTCGAGCGTGATAGAGTGGGGAGGGTTGACGAATAAAGTGTTCAAAAGAAGGGAAAAAATAACTAGATCACCTAGCAGAAGTGAATGGAGAAGCGGCAAGGGATGTGATAGAAGTTTGAGCGAGGATTTAACGGATGTGGTGGCCGAAAATCAAGAGTTACCTCAGCTACAATCAAATAATCTTGTGGTTGACAGAAATGAAGAGAAAGGGACACATCCTATAAGCAAACCCCATGATGAAATGGCCCAAAATATGATTACTCAATTAGAAAAAAAGGATACTAGAGGCATAGCTAGATTTTTCATACAAATTAATGACAGTGATGAGTTGACAGGCGAGAACATTCGAAAAAAGGAGATGGATTTGGCAGGTGCAATTTCGGACCTATTGAAGGGGTGGTAGAATGCGAATGGGAAAAAAGAAATAGACAAGATAGCTCAGGAATATCACAATTTACAGCTTTCATTCGAATCCTTAAAAAACAGGACAATTAAAAAAGAAGCAGAATGGGAAGCAGCCGTCTCAACTTCAGAAAAGGCTTGGGTAGCAGAAAAGAAACACATGGAAGAAGAAATTAGAAATCTGAAAGATAAGCTGGCAAACTCTAAAAAAGGTTACGTAAATGGTGAAGTATGTACTCAATTAATAGGGGAGGGAGAAACTTCAAATATTTATGAAATCCTAGAAAGGACCAGGGAAGACGACAGGACAACAGAGACAAGGAAGTTCAGTATCAAGAAAAGAATAAGGATTCTCGACCCGGAAAGCTGACGAAAAAGGAGCTGGACCGAGAAATAAAAGAAAGAAGGGACAGAAAAAATCATGTCATAATCAGAGGATTCAGATCAACCGGGAGAAACGTAGAGGGAGAAATAAAATCGGCCCTTAAAAGGACAATTGGTGTAGTAGCAGAGGTCAAAGGAATCAGGTTCAACAATGAAGAGTTTTTGGTGGACTTGCATCTTGGAGAGACAAAATGTCCATAATGAGAAGAAAATCCAAATTCAGAGTGACTAACATCTGGATTTCGGACAACTTGACCGACAGAGAGCTTCAAATACAGAAGTGGATCACGAATGTAGCTGAGGACGAAGCAGGACATGGGAAAGCAGTGGGAAACAGCAAGAATTTTTTTCGTATCCACGGCCCCTAAGAACATCAGAGGTGTGTCATGGAATATTTCGGGAGCAAATAAGGTAGGGCAGGCATGGGATTTTTTAAAGGGTTTTGAATTAATTGTACTACAAGAAACTTGGTTATTGAAAGAGTCGGAAGAACAATTTGTTAAAAAGCTAGTTAAAGATTTTATTTGGATAACAAAAGCGGCAGAAAAAGTTCATAATAAGGGGAGAGCAAAGGAAGGGCATCTAATAGGAATTAAGAAAAATTGGGTGGGAGACAATTGGGAGTGTAAAGAATGGGACTACGGAATTGTAATTAGTAACAATAAGTTAAGATTTGAATCAAAAATACTAAAAATTGTAACTGTTTATAACAATGAAGGCATTTCTAAAATCCGTGGAAATCTATATAAATTAATAGAAAAGGCAAGCAGAGAAAATGAATGCTTGGTAATGATAGGTGACTGGAACGCTAGAGTAAGTAGGGTCACAGAGGAGAGCCCAGAGATGCAGTACGCGAATGGCAATGAAAATCTGCAAAACGCGGAGGACGAGTTGGTGAACGCCGAGGGTAAAAAACTTTTGAATATTTGTGAAGAACACGGGCTAAAAATCCTTAATCGTTGTACTCAGGGCGATAGAAAAGGCAGATTCACGCATATTTGCGACGCGGGGGGATCGGTCTTATATTTAATTATTTTAAAAGAAGACGAGGGGATAAACCCAATATCGGAAATAAAAGTTGAAGCGAGAATCGAGTCGGATCACCTACCGGTCACCTTCCGACTCTCTCACACGGGGTCAGCATTATACGAAAAAAGGGAACCGAGAAGAGGACGGAATATAAATAAGGCGGAAAAACTATTTTGGGACAAAGGGAAATCAGAAGAATTCAGGGAAAAAATTAAAGAACTATGGGAAACGAGAGTAGAGGAGGAAACAAGTGAAGACAGATGGGAGATAATAATGAACAGTATAAAAAAAGCAGCAAAAGAAGTAGGAATGGTAAGGATGGTGGGGCCCCACGGCAATAATTTTCAGAAAAGGATTGACTGGTTCGATGAAGATTGCAAAGAACAGAGGGAAAAAGTGTGGGAGACCTTAAAAATGTTTCTAAAGTTAAAGGGAGAATCGGAGCGGGAGAAATTGGTGTATGAAAAAAGAGGTTAAAAAGTTTATACAAGGAAAAAAGGAGACAAAGAAATGAAGAAAATTGGAAAGAAGTAGAAAATAGTAGACAATCAGGCGATTTTTGGAGCGCAATTAGAAAATTTAAACCAAAGACCAGAGGGAACGTCAAAGGGGAAGAAATTAGTTTAGAAAAATGGAAAACTCATTTTGAAAAGCTACTAGGAAGCAAGGGTGAGAAAAGTCAGAATAATCAAGAATCAGCGAGAGATAGGGACAAAGAAGGTAAGGGAAGTAAGACTGAAAACGGGGGAGCTCCAGCGGACAGTAGAAAACATCTAGATGAAACCGAAAAGGGACTTATTGGAAAAATAGAGTTTAAATAATTCTGTGAATGCATAAAAAAATGAAAAGAGGAAAAGCGCCTGGGGAGGATGGGGTACCAACAGAATTTATTGCAGGGATGCCAAAAGTGTGGGCGACAGAAATGCATGAAGTAATAAACGACTTATGGGAAAATAGAGTTATGATTAAAGCATGGGAGACAGCCAGAACAGTACCAATGTTTAAGAATGGAAACGAGGACGACACGGAAAACTACAGAGGAGTTTCGCTACTAGAGTTAGGTTACAAAATATTAGCGGCTATAATGGATGCAAGACTAGGGGCATGGGTAGAAGAAAAGAGATTGCTCAGGGAAAGTCAGGCAGGTTTTAGGAAAAAA